>NC_044034.1:313480825-313660825 GCF_901765095.1 Microcaecilia unicolor | reverse complement strand
TAAATTTATTACACTGTAGTTTCATCGCATGCCCCCTAGTCCTAGTATTTTTTGAAAGCGTGAACAGACGCTTCGCATCCACCTGTTCCACTCCACTCATTATTTTATATACCTCTATCATGTCTCCTCTCAGCCGTCTCTTCTCCAAGCTGAAAAGCCCTAGCCTTTGTTAAGTCCTGTCTGATGGGTGTCAAAATATTTAATCATTCTGACTTCAAAGGTCTTATGTTCCTGTATTGTTTTAAAGTTCTCTTTCAGGATTCTTACCATGAAATCACTGGTACAGTGTTCTGGTTTTATAAAGTGCTGCCCCACAGGGGTGACATCCTTATTGGTACTAGCATTTTTCATATGGTGTCTATGTAAATTAAATCTCTTCTTTAGCATCTGACTTGTTTCTCCAATGTAGCAGCCTTCATTGCATTTTTTACACTGAATGATATATACCACATTGGAAGATGAGCACGTGAGATTGCTTAATGTTGAATATTTTTCCTTTGTGAATGACTGTGGGGTCCTGTGAAATGTTTTGGCATAGTTTGCAGCTGGATATATTGCAAGGATGTGTGCCATTCTTTTCTTTTTGAGTCTGTGTTGGGAGCTTACTTCTAATTAGCTTGTGATTTAAGTTGGGTGGCTGTCGGAAGGCCAGTACTGGTGGGGATGAGAATATCTCTTTCATCCTCCTAGAGTAGAGGCTGCAGATCTTTTATGATTTTTCTTAATTTTTCCAGCTCTGGGTTGTATGTCACTATAAGGGGGATTCTGTCTGTGGCTTTTTTTTCTTTGTACTGTAGCAGATTTTCCCTGGGTGTTTGGAGGGAGGCGGCAATATTCTTGGAGATTATTTTGGGGTTGTAGCCTTTCTTTTCGAAGGATGCAGTCAGGATTTCAAGGTGTCTGTCTCTGTCCCCTGGGTCAGAGCAGATACGGTGGTATCTTGTGGCTTAGCTGTAAATAATGTACTCACGTATTCCTATATATAGTGTGTACATGCATGGTGGTTTTTGCCTTACCGTGCTTATGATGTCTACACGCTAAATCTTTTTAATGTTCTCAGTGGTGAGTTTCTTTTTTAACTTTCTGTGTCTAATATATTTTTGATCTGTACTTTTCCATTGTGTTCTTTTCTGTCACAATTGCAATTTAATTTTTTATTTCTAGTTTAGTTTTATCCGATCAATGCTCTGGCGCCATAGTACTTTTGCTGGGCTCCACTGTCTCACTGATTTAACTTTCCTGGCTCATTCTTATCTTTTTCTCTGCTCTCATGTTTGAGTTTGCACAAATTTCTGATTTACTGCTATTGCTGGCTTTATTTTCAGTTTTCTCAGTGCTGTTAATCTGTGGATTCAGCCTATTTCTTTAGTTTTTTTTTTTTTTTTGACTAGTCATTTTTACACTCCATGGATATTTTTCTGACTAGATTCATTCAATTGTTTACATCACCATCACCACGTCTACATTTCTGCATTACCCATCTGTTATGTATTATTATTATGTTTTTATGTCACTGCCGTACCTTACCTCCATTGTTTACACACATTGTCAGCCATCATTGTATTACAATGATTCTATATGAGTTCAGTTATGTTTTTGATGGATTTTTGTACATTTATCAATTTGTTATGATTGTCCACATTCAGCCTATTTGCAAGATTAGTTATGAAAGTTTATTTATCAGTATTAGGGCCTTGTTTACTAAGCAACACTGTAGGTATGCTAACTTTTTAGCATGTGCTAATGTTAGAGATACCCATATATTAGTGCGTGGTAATTTTTAGCATGCACTAAAAAGTTAGTGCACCTACAGCACAGCTTAGTTAACAGGGCCCTTACTGCTGTTACTATAGAGGTGTCTTGTACTTATTACACTCCATACGGCATTTATCAGGTATGCATTTTTTTATTTGTTTAAATTGATATTTGTGTTTCTTTTACTGCTAGGCAGTCCTTACTTTCATCGTAATCTGAGATATATGCAAGTCTACTTCAAGAACATAAGAACATAAGTGTTGCTATACTGGGACAGACCGAAGGTCCATCAAGCCCAACATCTTATTTCCAACAGTGGCTAATTCAGGTTAAAAGTACCTGGCAAGATCCCAGAACAGTACAATACATTTTATGCTGCTTAATCTAGAAATAAGCAGTGAATTTTCCCCAAGTCCATTTTACACCAAATGCAAACCTCCCACATGCAAACAATCTTGCCAAATACTTTGAAGAAAAAATTACCAATCTATGCAAGAATCTGCATCAGGGAAATATTAATCCAGAAACCTTCATAAACAAACTAGATTCAAACCCAAGGGAACACCCAGTAGACTGTAGTTGGAATAACTTCACTCCTCTAAGCACTGAAATAATAGCTCATGCACTCAGAAAATTCTCCTCTGCCCACTGCCAACTAGACACCTGCCCCAACTATATAATGAACCCCTCCCCTAATCAATACATCACAGAACTCACAGACCACCTTAATTATCTATTCAAAAAACGGTCTACTCCCACAGGACAGAGGAAATATCCTACTAACTCCCTGTTATGATTCTGCTAGCAGGCAGGGAAATGGTTGGGACTCACTCCTGATTGGCTTGTCAGGGGCTAAGCTGAAGTCTGATGCAGCAGACCTCAGAAGCCTGATCTACTTAAGCCTACCTTTCCCTACAACTCTTGCTTTAGTGTTTGATTGCTTTGTTTGCTCAATTGAAGCCAGCCTGTGTTTGGGTGCTTGTGTTCACCTTGGAGTTTAGCCTTTCTCCTCGGTGCTTGTTGATTCTGTGTATGTGTGTGCTGGGTATTCCCAGCATGAGCTTGATTGCCTCACTCCCCTACAGCTGGTCTGCTTTCTGCTGCTCTAACATTGTGCTGTCTGTGGTAAGCTTGTGCTTTATATTGTTCCAGTTTGTTTGTTTGTTTAGTTCTCTCTCTCTCTCTCTGTGTGTTCCCTTTGTTGTGCTAAGCGTTGCTCTGCTCCCTGTGGTTCTGCCTCCATTTGGCAGTCCACCTGTCCTTGTATATTGCTCCTGTTTGTTGGATTTAGTTCTCTTTGATTGCTGAATCTGTCTCCTGTTTCCAGTGAGCAGTGCTACTTTTCTGGTCTGTGTGTGTCAAGGCAGCTTCCTCTGTTTGCTTACTGTTCCCTTTTCCCTTGTGTGTTGTGGGGCCAGCATTTGTGTATTCTTGTAGGTAGTTTTTCTTTTCCTTTGTGCACTATATGTTACAGCCTAGTATGTTCCTTGTAGGGCTTCCTGTATCTTTGTATGCTTTAAGGTGCAGCCTAGTTCCTTTGAGTGATGTGGGGCACAGCCTAGTGTATTCCTATGAGTGGTTTCCCTTTTTTCCTTGCATGCCTAGTGGTATACCTTAGAGTATTCCTTTGAGTGGCTTCCCCTTTCCCTGAGTTCTGAATGGTTCAGCCTAGAGTGCATTCTTATAGATGGTTCCCTTTTTCCCTTGAGTGCTGTATAGTACAGCCTACTACTACTACTACTTATCATTTCTAAAGCGCTACTAGATGTACACAGTGCTGTGATATATATGATCACATGTCCTTGTGGATTACGTTATATAGGACAAATGAAGCGCATGTTGAATGTGAGATTATCTGAACACAAACATAATATTCAATCTAAAAAAACACACATGCCTTTGGCGAAACACTGCACTGATAAGAACCATTCCTTTATGGATCTTCGATGTTTAGTCATTGAACAATTAAAGGATAATGGCAGAAGAGGCGATGTTTCACGTGTTCTCCACCAAAAAGAGCAGAAGTGGATTTATTATTTATGCACTGTGAGCCCGAAGGGACTCAATGGTCTGATTGAATGGGAAGCGTTTTATTAACGTCAGTAGCAATGCAGGTCGGAAGTAGATTCCTGCTTGTTTGGATATTTCTGCTTGTTTGGAGCTTTAAATCGCTGACGTTTCCTGATTGAGAGTAAGTGATTGGATGCGCATGACTATTACGTATCCTTTCATGGGAGGAGTTTGGCTGTTGGCATTCTATTTAAATGTTTGCCATTTTGTGAAGTGATATTCGTGATGGATTGTAATGAAAAACTTTTTTGTTTTATTGTTTTTCTCCTGATGAAGTAGCGAAACAGTTGGGTCCCTTGCTGTCGAGAAAATAAAAGAGACATTGCGAGTGTGGAATTATTTAACCCACAAAAGATGTTTTGAGATCCAGTTGGACGGCAGAACAGACTCCACCACTGGAATATAAATTTTGTTTATCTATACACCGGTGTCTGCAATAAACGGAAAATATGACTCAGAATCATTCAGATAAGTTTCAAGACAACATTTGCTGGTCATATTGTGATTAGTGACATTTTACAACAAGCACTAGATGTTGAGAATTAAGAACTGTGTAGTTATTTAATCTTGCTCCGTTAGCGGTCAGTTAAAGTGTATAGTTTAGTGAGTGGTCTGCTGTGTTTTTCACAGTTCCATTACTAATCATAGATGTTTGGTGGGGGTGGTTTGATCAAAATTTGATAATTGATACATGATTCATGTTCTGTTTTCTGGCCACAATATTTTTTCTCCTTATAGGAGTTTTTTTTTATGATTGTGGTCTTTTTCGGAAGGTGATAGGGCCTGTGATGTTAGCCAATTCAGTGGAGTCCTATGCATAGGTTCCCTGGGCATCTGAGGCTGGTTTTTCAATTATATTTCAATTATTTATCATAATCCTACACCAGCATCGTTTATGAAAAAGGAGCAGCAAGATAAAAAGAATGGAGTCTGGAGTTAGCAGTGGAGGAGAAGGGTGCAGATAAGAGAGATTTACTCACAGAGTAGGGAGAAATGAGAGTGGAGAGGAACTGAGGAGCTGCAGAGTGAATGCACTTATAGGTCAATAAGAGGAGTTTGAACTGTATGCAGAAATGGATAGGAAGCCAGTGAAGCTCATTGACTTTCCACCCAAACCCACTTCTCCTCTCCCTCCACTCTCTATTTCAGTCGATAACACCCTCATCCACCCCGTCTCATCTGCCCGCAACCTCGGAGTCATCTTCGACTCCTCCCTCTCCTTCTCTGCCCATATCCAGCAGACAGCCAAAACCTGTCACTTCTTTCTCTATAACATCAGCAAAATTCGCCCTTTCCTCTCTAAGCACACCACCCGAATTCTCATCCATTCTCTCATTACTTCTCGCCTTGACTACTGCAACCTACTCCTCACTGGCCTCCCACTTAACCATCTATCCCCCCTTCAATCAGTTCAGAACTCTGCTGTGCGTCTTATCTTCCACCTAGACCAATATGCTCATATCACCCCTCTCCTCGAGTCACTTAACTGGCTTCCGATCAGGTACCGCATACAGTTCAAGCTTCTCCTACTAACCTACAAATGCACTCAATCTGCAGCCCCTCACTACCTCTCTACCCTCATCTCCCCTTACGCTCCTACCAGTAACCTCCACTCACAGGACAAATCCCTCCTCTCAGTACCCTTCTCCACCAGCGCCAACTCCAGACTCCGCCCTTTCTGCCTCGCCTCACCCTATGCTTGGAATAAACTCCCTGAGCCCATACGCCAAGCCCCCTCCCTACCCATCTTCAAATCCTTGCTCAAAGCCCACCTCTTCAATGTCGCTTTCGGCACCTACCATTGTACCTCTATCCAGGAAATCTAGACTGCCTCAATCTTGATTGACTGCACTTTTTGTCCTTTAGATTGTAAGCTCCTTTGAGCAGGGACTGTCCTTCTTTAATTGTACAGCGCTGTGCAACCCTGGTAACGCTTTAGAAATGTTAAATAGTAGTAGTAGTAGTAGTGAAGTGACTTGAGGAGAGGGCTAATATGAACATAACGACACTGGCGGAATATCAGTCGTGCAGCAGAATTTTGAACAGATTGAAGAGGAGAGAGATGGCTAAGTGGGAGACCTGTGAGAAGCAAGTTGCAATAGTCTAAGCAAGAGGTGATAAGAGTGTGGATGAGGGTTCTGGTAGTGTGCTCAGAAAGGAAAGGGCAAGTTTTGGTGATATTATAGAGAAAGAAATGACAGGTTTTAGCAATCTGCTGAATATGTGCAGAGAAGGAGAGGGAGGAGTCGAAGATGACCCCAAGGTTACGAGCTGATGAGACAGGAAGGATGAGAGTGTTATCCACAGAAATAGAGAATGGGGGAGGAGGAGAGGTTGGTTTAGGGGAAAGATCAGAAGCTCAGTCTTGGTCAGTGCTTTTAATTCCTGTGGTCTGAATCTAACCCAGATATTAAATGTCAGTGCCACGTCCAATCGCCGGCATTGAAAGTCTGGGTCTGCTACCATCCCGGAAGATGTGCATGTGCTGGCCAGTATTCAGTACTGGCAGTTGTATAGCCAAATGGCCAAATAAAGGACTGCCTTCCAACAGATCCTGAGTCTCTTCTCTTATGAATAGGGAAGCTCTTGCCCCTTCCCCCTTGTGGTCAAGAACATTTGTCTCTTTTGCTCACTCTTATTGTTTGTATCTGGTACCATTGGCTACAGTTCTTTAGGGTTAGAACATGAGTTTTATCTATTTGCTGATCACATCCAGTTGATTGTCTTTATAAAAGAAAATGAAGCGGAAGTTTTTTTTTTTTCAGATGTGGTTGATTAAATAGCTGAAACCTTTTTTTATGCAAATCTAATTTAGTGATAGCAGTGCATGCATTAATAACTAGTTGGTTGGATTATTGCAATTCTTTATATAATGTGTTGAGTAAAAATAGTCTAAATAGATTGCAGCTAATACAATATAGTACTGCAAAATTAATATCTGGAAAAAAAAGCTGATCATGTAACACCTATTCTATTTAACCTACATTAGTCCGAAGTTACTGCACAAATTTCCTTTAAATTTCTTTGTTTGGTGTGGAAAGCAGCTCATTTGAATATGCTAAAATATCTGTCTGATAAATTGAGTACATATGTGCCAGCTTGCTGGACTAAGCTTACATTTGGAATATGTTGCTTAGTGAGTTATACACCATCAACAGTTATTTAAGCTATCGGAAAATGTTGGAAACTTGGTTATGCAATGAGAGTTTTTCTCCTTGATTTTATCATAATGTTATTAATGAGGTTAGATGATTTTATTTAAATTTTGTTTGTAATTGTTTTAATGAAATTGTTTATGATTTAATAGCATTATAAACTGCAATAACACTTTTTAGTCTTTAGTGGTATATCAAGTAATCAAATCAAATCATTAACTTGAACACAAACATTTAATTCCATCAAACGAGATATGTGAAGGCAAGTTAAATCCCCATCCACCTAGAGTCTGGCTTTAAATCAGTCCAAACTTCAATAAAGTTCAGGCTTTAACACAAATCCTGTTGACTTTTTGTATGATGATGATATGAAGTGGCCAGACTAAGCTTTCACATTAGCTGGGTTTTGGAGGGAGCCTGTGTCTGTGGTCTCTAGCCAAGAACTGTCACTGCAATTCGGTTACCAGAAAAATTTTGGACATTTTTGGCTACTGCTGCACTTGAAAGCTGACCTTTTATGCAGTAGAAAGTTCTTCGAACAGACATTTTTAAGCACTTGAGGCCCTTTTACTAAAGTGTACTTAAGTTTTGCACTCACAGCATGTTAAATGCCCAAAATACTATGCTAACTGCAATGCACAATCTATATCCATTCACTACCCTAAACAGGCAAATCTAATTTAGTGATAGCAGTGCATGCATTAATAACTAGTTGGTTGGATTATTGCAATTCCTTGTATAATATGTTGAGTAAAAATACTTTAAATAGATTGCAGCTAATACAAAATACTACTGCAAAATTAATATCTGGAAAAAAAGTTGATCATGTAACACCTATTCTATTTAACCTGTGTTAGTTGCCAGTTACTGCACAAATTTCCTTTACATTTTTTTGTTTGGTGTAGAAAGCAGCTCATTTGAATATGCCAAAATATCTGTCTGATAAATTGAGTACATATGTGCCAGCTCGCTGGACTAAACTTACCTTTGGAATATGTTGCTTAGTGAGTTATACACCATCAACATTATTTAAGCTATCGTAAAATGTTGAAAACTTGATTATCCAATGAGAGTTTTTCTAAACAGGCTATACAGACGGCACGTGGAATAGCATAAACTGTTGTACCACTAACAGTTAAAGTAGAAAAGTGTTATCCACACTTTAATAAAAAGGCCCCCTAATGTTGTTGTTGTTGTTCTGGGATTAGTTTTTGAAGATCTTTTATTTTTCTGTTCTTTTTTTGTATCTGTTGGTTTATTCTATTGTTTTTCAAATTTTTTTTATTTCTGTGTTTTGTTATCTCTAATTTATGTGAGTTGCTTAGAATTTTAGATTTGCCACATCAATCAATCAATCATGGTCTCAATACCCACAACAAAACACAAAAAAGGCGGAAGATAAACCAAAACAGACCAAAAACAAGGGAGTAAGAGCGCCAGAAAAGTTTAATAGGACCCTACACGGTCCGGTACATAAGCTTACGTTCGCCATTAGACAGCATTAAGCGTATTTTGGTTTTTTGTTTCATAAATATCTTGGAGGTGTACCTGTAAACGTCAGATTCAGGACCCCTGAGGAAGGCCTGTTGGCCGAAACAAGGACTGTGTAGGGTCCTATTAAACATTTCTGGCGCTCTTACTCCCTTGTTTTTGGTCTGTTTTGGTTTATCTTCCACCTTTTTTGTGTTTTGTTCTGTTTTCACGGAAGATTTGGACTTCTTTTTCGTGTGCTCAATACCCACAACACCATTTCTGATTCAACTGGAAGCCCATGAGAGCAGGAGGAAAATACCAGGGGCAAAAAACTGTATCAGAAAGTCAAATGAATTTATCCTTTGCTCTAGTTTTTGTTTGTGTGCAAAAACATCTCCAGATTTGTCAATAAAAATATTGCTGGTATTATCTAAGCAACAGAAAGGTGTGTGAAAGGTCAAAGCTGTCTCTCTCTGTACTGCAGCCATCTCTTATTCCAGCACACACAGCCTTTTAAGGTTTTCAATTTCCTTTTTGTTTTGCTTTTTTGCCCCTGTTAAAGGGTCCTTCATGGCATTCAGAAAACAAAAACAGAAGTGTTCATGATAGTTGAATCCACTCAGAAAACAAAGCCTAGAGTGGACAAAATAAAAATCAGTGCCAACTGGATTTTGACATGCATCATCTCTGGAAGATAGCTTTAAACAACATTCCAAAGCCCCAATCCCTATTTCTTCCAGACTACCCTGTACTGTGCTGAGACCAAAACCCAGTTTGCTTCCTCAAATACTATTTTGAAGGTGATGTGGAGTTTTAACCCACACCTTTCCCATTATTCCATCCCTCACACTCTTTCAGATTATAAAATAATCTGCCTATCTACTGTGCACCTCCCTAGAGCTGGAGAGTTTCCATTTGACTGCCGAGTTACTTGTTAACTCTTATTTTAGTTTAGGTCTATGCACTGTTTCTTCACTGGATGCAAACTTGGGACAAACATTTGATACATCTGACCCATAGTTCCACAATAACAAAACATTATTCATATTTTTGTCAATACTAGAGAAATATTAGTTGTCATGGAGCCATGAAATCTATTACAAATCTTCGTGAGAAAGGTTATATGGCTAGTTATTAGAATATCTTATATAGAGAGGGGCATTTTGATATGATATTTAAATTCGACTTTAGATGTTTTGCTCAACACGTTCAAAATTCAAGTGGTGAATATAGCAATTTTCAAAACAACAGAATGTTTATCTTTTTATTTCAAAAATGGTCATTTGCGTAGACGTTGCTGTACTCAGTGCATCTATCTTTTTGGACCATTTTGGGGAACCCCCCATCCAATCGAGAATCAAGCCATAGGGATATAGGAGGAGCCAGCATTCTTAGACTGGCCACACAGACATCCAAGCAGAGCAGTGGAGCACCCTAGGGGGGCACTGCAATGAACTTCACCTAAAAGTTCCCACGCCGGGTTTGAGATGGCTGCCATTAGTTTTCATTATCGGCAAAAACTAATGGCGGCCATCTCTAACGCCGGCGATCTCTAAGGGCAGGCTAAATGTTGAGATTTGGACGGCCCCGACCGTATTATTGAAACGAAAGATGGCCGGCCATTTTGTTTCGATAATACAGTTGGGTACGCCACTTGATGGGGCCGGCGTTACAGATGGCCGCCCTTATAGATAGCCAGCCCCGTTCGATTATGGCCCTCCACATGTTCTTTGGAATTCATTTCTGACAGGTATTCATTTGGCATGGTATCATTCTAAATTTCAATCTAATTTTAAAACCTGGCTATTCCTCTGCTCTTATACTGATTGTTAATATGTATGTGGTATTAACACGTATGTGGTGTACTCTGTGCATGGTCTTCCTTCCCGCACCCTCATGGTTTTACTGTTACCTTTTTCCTCATTTATTTATACATTTTTGTTTTGCTTTGCTTTGTTTTTATTGCTGCTACATGCATCCCACCTTAAGTACATAAGTAATGCCACACTGGGAAAAGACCAAAGGTCCATCGAGGCCAGCATCCTGTCCACGACAGCGGCCAATCCAGGCTAAGGGCACCTGGCAAGCTTCCAAAATGTACAAACATTCTATACATGTTATTCCTGGAATTGTGGATTTTTCCCAAGTCCATTTAGTAGTGGTTTATGGACTTGTCCTTTAGAAAACCATCTAACCCCTTTTTAAACTCTGCTAAGCTAACCGCCTTCACCACGTTCTCCGGCAACAAATTCCAGATTTGTTTTAAATTTACTACACTGTAGTTTCATCGCATGCCCTCTAGTCCTAGTATTTTTGGAAAGCGTGAACAGATGCTTCACATCCACCTGTTCCACTCCACTCAATATTTTATATACCTCTATCATGTCTCCCCTCAGCCGTCTCTTCTCCAAGCTGAAAAGCCCTAGCCTCCTTAGTCTTTCTTCATAGGGAAGTCATCCCATCCCCGCTATCATTTTAGTCGCCCTTCGCTGCACCTTTTCCAATTCTACTATATGTTTCTTGAGATGTGGCGACTAGAATTGAACACAGTACTCAAGGTGCGGTCGCATCATGGAGCGATACAATGGCATTATAACATCCTCACATCTGTTTTCCATACCTTTCCTAATAATACCCAACATTCTATTCGCTTTCCTAGCTGCAGTAGCACGCTGAGCAGAAGGTTTCAGTGTATTATCGACGATGACACCCAGATCCCTTTCTCGGTCCGTAACTCCTAACATGGAACCTTGCATGACGTAGCTATAATTCGGGTTCTTTTTTCCCACATGCATCACCTTGCACTTGCTCACATTAAACGTCATCTGCCATTTAGTTGCCCAGTCTCCCAGTCTCGTAAGGTCCTTCTGTATTTTTTCACAATCCTGTCGTGAGTTAAGGACTTTCAATAACTTTGTGTCATCAGCAAATTTAATTACCTCGCTAGTTACTCCCATCTCTAAATCATTTATAAATATGTTAAAAATTAGCGGTCCTAGCACAGACCCCTGAGGAACCCCACTAACTACCCTTCTCCATTGTGAATACTGCCCATTTAACCCACTCTCTGTTTCCTATCCTTCAACCAGTTTTTAATCCACAATAGGACATTTCCTCCTATCCCATGACCCTCCAATTTCCTCTGTAGCCTTTCTTGAGGTACCTTGTCAAACGCCTTTTGAAAATCCAGATACACAATATCAACCAGCTCCCCTTTGTCCACATGTTTGTTTACTCCTTCAAAGAATTGAAGTAAATTGGTCAGGCAAGATTTCCCCACACAAAAGCCGTGCTGACTTGGTCTCAGTAATCCATGTCCTTGGATGCGCTCTATAATTTTGTTTTTGATAATAGTCTCTACCATTTTCCCCGGCACTGACGTCAGACTCACCGGTCTATAATTTCCCGGATCTCCCCTGGAACATTTTTAAAAATTGGCGTTACATTGGCCACCTTGGTGCTTTTTTAAAATTTTTGTTTTATTGTTTTAACAGTTCTTTTTTTGCTTCTCTTTTTTAATGTACATTATACTAAAGTTCTGTAAATTGCTTTGATGTTCCATTGTTAGAATAGCAATATAACAAATCTCAATACATAAATAAATAAGAGACCCTTTTACTAAGCTGCATTAGGTGCTAATGCATATCTAACACAGGAAAAATGACCTAACACAGGGAACGCTAACGCTTTCTGCATTAGGTTTTCTGTGTATGCTAAGCATGTGGTATTATTATTTTTTATTTTGGGATGGGCATGTCAGGGGTAGAGTATAGGCAAGAGTATGCTAGTCAACTAGCATGCTGACATTATCACTGAGCTAACTGGTTAATGCGTCCATAATACAGGAGCACTTAATGCTTCCTTAATAGGAGGCAGTAAGGGCTAGATTCTGTAAATGGTGCACAAAGACATACACCAAAATAATGTGCATTATGCTATTATTCTGTTAAGGCCGCTATATGAGGATCGACCTTTACAGAACACTAGCTTAGCATGCATTACAAAAATAACTTTTGTCATGCGCATTTACTCAACTGATGCCCATAAGGCATGCAAATACATGTATTCTATAACATTGTGCCTAATTTGTGGGAATGCCCCTGACCCACCCATGTCCATACCTACTTTGGAGTTGTGTGCTATAAAATGTAGGTGCACATGTTATAGAATAAGGCAAAGGCCCTTAATTACTGTCAATTAAGGGCCTCCTTTACCAAACCACACTACTGATCCCAGCATGGCCCAATATGAATGGGCTTTGTTCCAATTGCCACGTGGGAATCGCCAGCGTGGTTCGGTAAAAGAAGCTCTAACTGCTTAACACCAATAATTTATTATCTCATAATTAGCTAATTAGTTTATGCATGAATCTGGAATCCACACCCAAATATGTGTGCCTAATTTTGGGTAACCTATACAGAATCTGGCAGTAAGTGCTCCCACATTAATTTTTTTAAATGACTGTGTGCTAACATTAGCACACAATTGGAAACAACAACAAATAGAAAAATAGCCCTTTCTGACAGCCATGCTAGAAATGGGCTTAGTGTGGGGGAAAGGCTTGCAAAAGGATGCTCCAAGCCCATTTACAGGTGCAGTACAAGGGCCCCTTAATGAGGTCAATTTGCAAAACAAAAATGAGGCTGCACATGCAAATTCATTGTAGATGCCCAGAGAACCTAGTAGAGAAGCAGTGGTTTAAAGGACAAAAAAAGGTGTTTAAAACAAATATGTGGAACAAAATGGCTTAGCTTTAAAGATTTCTATTACCAGTTACAGAAGTGACACTATTCCTTAGGAAGCACTTTGTTTCCTGTAATGAAGCACTGAATTCTATGCCAAATGTAAGTCAATAGAAAAGGCTAGACTGCCCTGACAGTGCTCCTGTCTAGCTCTTTCTTGATGAGTCAACTGAGTTTTTTTCATGGAAATTGTTTATTTCTCTAAGTGATCTATTGATAGGCATTACTTTAATTACACCTTTAATTATTTCAGGAAAGGCGGAAGGCAGAACCTCACCAGCCTACTGAAAAGAATTGCAGACATCTCAAACAGAATAACTTTAAAAAACCAATCCTCACAGAACCTAACAGTAGCATTTGTTTTTTATGCAAGCAGGAAGCTGAACCCAACGCTTAGGCGGGTCAGCCGCATAAACGGGTGATGGCCCAGGCACAGTGGGAAAAATGGGTCTGGGGGGGGGGGCAAGGAAAGGCAAGCAGGTAGGAGGAGGCTAGACATAGGGATAAGAGATGGGAGGTAGTAAGGCAGAAGGGGAGGGATGGATGCAGGCAATAGGAGGGGAGGTCTGGGAGGCAGGAAAAGGGGTGGCTGTCAGAGGCAGTGAGAGGGGCATTTGCAAGAGTGCAATCCCCATTTTGCTCTGCTGCTCAAGTGGTTTACCCACCCCCACAAACCTCAATTTTAGGAAGGTAGGCATCTCATCTCAGTATTTAGTGGGTCCTAGCCTAATTGAACCCCTACAGTATGTTTCAGACCAATTGAAGCTGAAGCAGTGGTCAAATGTGAGTAGTTGGGTCAAATGCTAACAGTGGTATGAGTGACATCAACACCAGGGGTGGTCCGTCTCTTCTGCGGAAGGGGGCCAGTGCCAGCGTAACAGAAAGTCGACAGTGTCTACCTCAGACTTTTAGAGGATGGGGAGGCTGAGGCATCAAGACAGAGTCAACATTTAAAAGGAGATGTGCTTTTATGGCAACCCCTCATCAAGAATGTGATGGTAGCGCCTCGGCATGTCAATGGTATATGCCTCAGGTGCCTCATGAGTAAGGCAGAACTTGATGGAACTGTGTGACTCAGAAAGTTAGGCTCCCTGCCCAAAATGCTCTAGATAGACCTATCCATATATTTTATTGCTATGTATTGTTAATTGCATGCATGTATACATTTGCATGATATTGTAAATGTCTTTACATATGTAAGTAATAAAATGTTGCAGCCATAAAAAATGTCATGCTTCTTCTTGGACAATTTGTCAGGTGTGGGTAAATGAACTGCGTGGTGTAATGAAAGGAGAGTGTCATGGTGCTGCCTACCCTGTTTGCATTCCTATTGCACTACAGTAAGGCAGTATTATGAGGTAATGCCTAGTACTGAATATGTTGTAGCACCTAAAATTCTTGCATGTACAAAACCTTTGGGTCAGAGTGGCATAAATTCCAGCACTGTCAACCATGTCATGAATCATGTAATGTGAACAAACCTGTTCAGTTGTTCCCTCTCAGATTTCCATGAGAAAAATCATGTTGGCACAAGTGTCAGAGACTAACTTGTACACATATTTAATCTAGTTAGTGTCAATGGCTTGTGATGTCAAAATTATCTCTAGATAACATGCATGAACCACTCCAATAGGAATGGCATTGATAAACCACTTTTCTGTGTTTGCAATCAAAGCAGTTTGCACATTATATATAGGTATTTTATATATGGGGCAATGGAGTGTTAGGTGACTTACCTGGAATCATATGGAGCTACAGTGAGTCCCTGTTCCCATGGTTCACATACCACTACACTATTAGGCCACTCTTTCACTACAATATTAACCTTTAATCTACTCCTTCACTCCAGTGATGGTACAACTCTGCAATTTAACTTGTACTATACTTGTTAACGTAAAAGGCTGCTGGTGGAACTGCTGAAAACATTTTTTAAAAATAATTACTTCAAAAACAAGTTATTGCTGGGTAATTAATTATCACTTACTCTCTGTGGATTTGAAATTTCACAGAGCATATGGAATTCCTATAATGTCATGAATAAAGCATGCTAACCTTCTGTTTTGATATAAAAGTCAATGGCCAGAGGTCTTAGCTTTGTTTAAATAACTATTGCATTATAAAAGTAATTTAAAACTACATTAAACATAAGTTTTGTGATGCAGATATAAATAATAAAACTTTCAATTACCAGGAAACCTTGAAAAGATTGTATATAAAGAAAAAAGCCACTCCTAGGAGTACAGCTATTACTGTCTATTAAAATATAAGACCTCTATTCCAAAATCCCATACCATGGATCAGATTAGTGAAATAGTATTATTTCCTCTACTAAAATGTGAAAGCTCCACCTGTTATTAAAAATAAAAAGCTGGATTAAAGAATTTCTCTTTTAAAATAAGGTTGAAATCCATTTCAGACTGATGTTCTCTTAAATTAAATTTTTGTTGGCTACCGCTGAATGTAATACTAGGTTTAGGAAAAATTAATCCCATACAAAAAAATGACATACGGCAAAAACAGAGTGCCCTCTAGGAAGCAATTATTTAACCATTTATATTTCTACTAGAAAACAGGGAGAAAATCATAATTTATCTATTAATTTAGACCTAATGAGAGTCCTTACTATGTTAAGAGGAATTAGGGTTGCTCATCTTACTCAGGTTAACCTGCAAGGGTTGATCCAGACCTGATTTTCTCCACTGCATGTACAGAGTAGAAATTTCAGTTTCCCTGCTTGTAACATTTAGGGGGTCTTTTACAAAGCCACAATAGCACTTTTAGCTCATGGTAGAAATAAGCTGGTGGTAAATGCTGAAACGCCCATTATATTCCTATGCGCATCTCGGCATTTACCACCAGCCAATTTCTACTATGAGCTAAAAATGTTACTGCAGCTTAGTAAAAGACCCCTTTAGGGACTTATTTACTGTACTAAGAATTTGAACCTTCTCCCCTTGATTCTATATAGCGTGACTGAAATTGGGTGCACAAATCTGATCATATTCTGGATTTGCAAGTGCATTTTAGTTACTTAACAAATCAATCAGTGCCGATCATTGCCACTTAAGCAATTATTGATACTAATTGGCATTAATTTGTATTTACACTCGCAACTGAATAGGCGTATTCTGTAAAGTGGTGCATGTAAATTCTAATGTGTGCTGCCAAAAATGGATGCGGACACCAGCATATGGTTATAGAATACACCTACTTCATGCCTAACTTAGGCACCGGTATTTACACCAAGTTTTACTTGGCTTAAATGGACGTGCCTAGAGTTAGGCACAGGCATGGCCGCTAGGTGTATGCTATAATCCAGCTAGGTGTATTCTATAAACTGTGCCTAATCTAGGTGCAGTTTACAGTAGACACCTAGGCGGAAATATTTTCAGAGCCGATTTTTCAGGTGCCATATATAGAATCTAGTCCTCTGTGCGTTAATAGCCAATGTTATTTGTTATGCCAGTATTTGATCTTTATCTGTCATCATATACTGTGTTATTATGTTATTTTCCATGAGATCAGTTCTCTAAACTAGGCACTAATATTTGCACATGTAAATGATTAGAATACTAGCATATACACACGTGTGTACACACATACACACACACACACACACACACACACACATATATGTGCCGATATTTCCCCTAAGTGCTATTCTGTGAATATCCTCCTATCTTACACCATGTGGATTTGCAAGGGGGCATACACATGGGCAGTGCATGGACAGGACAAAGGCAGGACTCCCATTTATGCTGTAAACAAGGCTCCTACTGGCTAAGTCCGTGAAGCCTCCTCACCACCAGCACCGAGCTCTCTGTTTTCCTCTTTATGTGTTTCTTCTTCTTTCTTGGGCCTGTTTTTGGGATTTGCAACCCAGCCCCCTTTTCTTCAACAGCTCTTCGGCTGTTTTAAACCCAGTCCAATTTCAGCCAGGGTTCTCTCCGCACAGCTCAATCAAGTCGGGCTGTTTCTAACACAGTCCAATTACAGCCAGGCTTCTCTCAGCACAGTTCAATGGAGCTAGGCTGTTTCAAACACAGTCCAAGTACAGCCAGGCTTCTCTCAGCACAGCTCAATAAAGTCAGGCTGTTTCTACCACAGTCCAATTACAGCCTGGCTTCTCTCAGCACAGTTCAATGGAGCTAGGCTGTTTCAAACACAGTCCAAGTACAGCCAGGCTTCTCTCAGCACAGCTCAATAAAGTCAGGCTGTTTCTACCACAGTCCAATTACAGCCTGGCTTCTCTCAGCACAGTTCAATGGAGCTAGGCTGTTTCAAACACAGTCCAAGTACAGCCAGGCTTCTCTCAGCACAGCTCAATAAAGTCAGGCTGTTTCTAACACAGTCCAATTACAGCCTGGCTTCTCTCAGCACAGTTCAATAGAGCTAGGCTTTGCACGGGCTCAAAGCCTTGGGTCCCACCCTCTGGGTCAGTCTCTATTCTCCTGACCTCCTCCCGCTTTGACCCAGGCCTCTCCCCTATACCTCCAGTGCTGGCTGAGCCATAGCCAAGAGCTCCATGGGTTCGTCTAAGACCAGCTCAGCCTCCTCTTGCTCCATCTCCTCCGGTTCCTTCTCCCCTTCTCCTTCAGTAGCCCAGTCCATTTTCTCCTCCCCCCCCCACCCCTTTTCCAGCTGATTACCCTTTTCTTCATTAACTCTGCTAGGCTGCTTTTCCTTCTCCTGCCACCGGTTCCACCACCTCCTCCACCAGGTGGGAGAATCAGCTTTTCCTTTTCCCTGGCGGCCCTCTTCTGGAGCTCCTTGGTTCTGCACCCTACTTCTCCTCCCCCGGAGCTCTCCTGTGGCCTTCTGGGAGTTGTAGTTTCCCATCTTTATGTCCCTTTTGGGCAAAACCTGAGCATCCCTAGGGTCTTCCCTCCTACCCTCCGGCTCTCTTTTCTCCGGTGGGTAGCTGGGGTCCCTCTTCCTTTCGGCATATTCCTTACATACCCCCTCCCTTAAGCTTTTACTCCCCAATTCTTCCCCCTTTTCTTCCTTATCCTCGCCTACCCGGGATAGGGCATCCACATTTCCCAAACATCTCCCCGGACGATGCTCCACTGTGTATTGGAAGGATTGTAGTGCTAAATACCACCGCATTAGCCTCCCATTGTTATTTTTCATTAAATTTAGCCACTTCAGTGGGGCATGGTCCGTTACTAGCTTAAATTGCCTCCCTTCGAGATAGACCGTACACTCTTGTATTGCCCACCTAATAGCTAAACACTCCTTCTCTATGGTGGAGTAATGGTTCTCATGAGGTAGGAGTTTACGGCTTAGATATAGCATGGGATGTTCTGCTCCTTCATGTTCCTGAGACAGCACGGCCCCTAGCCCCCTCCCCGACGCATCCATTTGTAGGATAAAGGGTTTTTCGAAATCTACGGCCTTCAACACCGGTTCATGGCACAGGGCCTGCTGCATCTGCTCTAACGCTCGCAACTCCGCCTCCCCCCACCTCAGCTGGTCCGGGCTCTTACCCCTCAACATGTCCGTTAAGGGAGTAGCCATTACAGAAAAGTGCGGGATGAATCTCCTGTAATACCCCACCATACCCAGGAACCTACGCAATTGTTTTTTTCGATTGGGTCGGGGAAAGTCTTGGATGCTTTTAACTTTATTCAGTAAGGGTCGCACCTCCCCCTGGCCTACATTATACCCCAAATACTTCACCCTATACTGGGCAAAGTAACATTTCTTCGGGTTAAGGGTAAGTCCAGCCTCCCTAAACGATTGCAACACTGCCCCTACCTGTTTCAAATGATTGTTCCAGTCCTCACTGTGTACTACCACATCATCCATATAGGCCGCGGCATATGTCTGATGTGGTCTGAGGACTTGGTCCAGCAATCGTTGGCAGCTCGCCGCCGCCGAATTTAGGCCAAAGGGCAGCCTTTTGAATTGGTACAAGCCTATAGGGGTACTAAAAGCTGTCTTTGCTTGGGCTCCGGGGGAAAGGGGAATCTGCCAGTACCCTTTTGTTAAATCTAAAGTGGTAAGATACTGGGCTGACCCCAACCTGTCTACCAACTCTTCAATATAAGGCATAGGCTAGGCGTCAGCTTGAGAGATAGCATTAAGCTGACGGAAATCAATACAAAATCTCCACTCCCCTTCAGGTTTTGGCACCAACACCACCGGGCTGGACCAGGGACTATGGGATTCCTCAATTACCCCAAAGTCTAACATTTCCTGCACTTGTTTAATGACTTCCCTCCTTTTCATTGGTGAGAGTCTATAGGGCCTTTGCCTTACTATCTTACCCTGTTCAGTTACAATGTCATGCTCTACTAGGTGGGTACTCCCCGGGCATGCTGTCAAAACATCTTTAAAGCGCTCTAAGAGCCTTCCTATCTCTTTTTGCTGCCCCTGGGGTAACCGGGGGTTAACTCCGGGCTCGCAGGGTTTGAAAATCTCTCTTATTTGAGGCCCTAACTCCTCTCCTTCCTTTTCGTCCCCCCGCGTTTGAAACCCTACCCTCGCTACCCAAGGTTTCATAAGATTAACGTGAAATGTCTGGACCCGACCCCTCTCATTCGCCACCTCATACGTGAGGGGACCGAGTCTCCTCTTCACCACCCAGGGTCCTTTCCATCTAGAGGCGAACCTATGGGGATCTTCCGAGATTAAGATGAGGACCCTATCCCCGGCGGCAAACTCCCTGTTCCGAGTCCCTCTATCGTAATATCCCTTTTGTTGTTCTTGGCTCTGTTCTAGCCGGTCCTGGGCATACTCCTGCATCCTACCCAATTGGCCCCTTAGATCCTGCAAATATTCGCCCACGGACTGCTCGCTGGTTTCCGGAGGTACCCAGTGTTCCTGTACGATATCTAATATACCCCTGGGTCTTCTGCCAAACATTAACTCATACGGTGAAAGTCCTAAGGAGTCTTGCACCTTCTCCCGGTATGCATAGAGCACAAAGGGTAAAAGTTGGTCCCACCCGGTCCTATCCTCCCCCAAGGCTTTTTTTAGCATCCCCTTTAAGGTCCTGTTAAAGCATTCCACCATCCCATTGGTTTGGGGATGGTAAGCCGCCGTACGTACATGTTTTATCCCAAAGGCCTCCCATACTTGTCTTAAGGTATGGGACATAAAGTTGGAACCCCGATCTGTCAAAACTTCTTGGGGAAAACCTACCTCACAAAAAATTTTTATGAGTTCCCAGGCAATACCCTTGGCCGAAATGTTCCTTAAGGGTAGGGCCCATGGATACCTG
Source organism: Microcaecilia unicolor (assembly GCF_901765095.1). NCBI lineage: Eukaryota > Metazoa > Chordata > Amphibia > Gymnophiona > Siphonopidae > Microcaecilia > Microcaecilia unicolor. The sequence goes on along the minus strand of NC_044034.1, from coordinate 313,640,402 downwards.
GTGGCCATGTCCATAACTACTAACACATAGAGATACCCTCTCTGTGACCTTGTTACTGGCCCCACAATATCCATGGCTATTCTCCTCACCGGTTGCTCTACCCGTGGCAGCGGCTTTAATGGGGCTTTAGGAGGGAATCTGTCGGATACCTTCTGACATCTGGGGCAGGACTTGCAGTAATTTTCCACCTCCCCATATATGCCCGGCCAATAAAACCTCGCCAATATTTGGGTCAGGGTGGCCTGGGAGCCCTTATGTCCGCTCAGAGGATGGTCGTGGGCCAGCCTTACCACCAGCGGACGAAAAGCTCGGGGTACCACTAGCTGTTTCCCTCCGCCCGAGTGCTCCCAATTTGGCACCCTTCTATATAGGATGTTCCCTTCTATCAGGAACCCCGGAGCTACCTGGCCTTCTCCCTGGCGCGCCCTTTCCCAGGCATACTCTAAGGTAGGGTCCGTGGCCTGCTCCCTATGAAATTGGGGAAACTGCTCCCTCAATTCTTCCGGGGCCACTGGCAGGTAACTCTCCCTCTGTGCCCGCTGAAGAGCCTCCCTTCTACCCTTCTGCTCCTTTTTTTTCACGGCTTTCCTTTTTTTTTTCCCGGCCCGGTTCGCCCAATACCTCCCCCTGAAAAGGAAAAACCCCCCCTATTCCCTCTGTTTCTTCGTCTACCTCGCGGTGAGCCTGGGCCCTGGTAGTGACTAACACTTTTCTCTCCCCCATACACTCTATAAATGGAGGCCAATCCCTCCCTAAAATCATCTCATGCGGCAATCTGGGTAGAACGGCCATGGCCAGCTCTAGCTCTCCGGTGGGCCCCTGTAAGTTGACCCGCTGGAGTGCATAACGGGTCCTGGCCCCATGAATACATTGGATAGACACCCCTCCATCATAGGTCTCCCTGCCCGGGGCCCTCCTCTTTCTTATCTGTTGCCACAGCCTCCGGGAGATCATGGATTGGTCGGCCCCAGAGTCTAACATGGCGGTGATGGGTACTCCCTCCACCTTAACTTGAGTTAGGTACCTGGGCCTGACTCCTTTTTCTACCTGAGAGATCCACCCCTCCCGCCACTGGCAATCCTTTTTGAAATGGCCTACCTTACCACACTTAAAACACCCCTTGCTCCCAAAAGGAATAGCCTTTCTACTCGGGCCGGCGTCTAACTCGGTCTTTTTACTCCCTGCGGGGGTCTCCGGCTTAATTAGGGAAACTTTCGGGCCCCCTTTTTCTAACGCCCGAGTCCTGCCTCCCTCCCGCTCTGGCCCCCCCCCACTGCTGGGCTTCCAGGTAACATTCCAAACCCGATGTCACCCCCTCTACCGTCTTACATCCCCTCTTTATTAATTCGGCCCTAATTTCGTCGGGCAGACCCTGGAGGAATTGCTCCACTACTAATTCTTGCAGTACCTCGTGCAGGTTGTGTCGCTCGGGCTCCAACCATTTTTTCACTAAATCCATTAGCTTATTTGCTACCGCTTTAGGGGGGGTCCCCTTTTCCAATTTGGTGGCTCTAAACTTACGTCTGTAAGCTTGTGTACTGAGTCCATATCTGTCCTTGATAGCTTCTTTCAACCTTCCATAGTTGGCAGCCTCTTCCTAAAGGCTGCCAAAGCCTCCCCGGATAGAGAAGGCACCAATCTCATGGCCCACTGCTCTTGTGGCCACCCAGCCGCCCCAGCCACCCTCTCAAATGCTGTCAAAAAATCGTCCACATTATCCTGCTCGGACAACTTCCCCCAGTTAAGTGCATTCATGGAGACATGTCCTACCGCCCCGCCTCCTCCGGGCTCGTGTCCATTTGCTCCGGTTTCCCCCTCACGGGGAACATTAGCCCCTCTCTGGAAAAAGTCTTGTAGCATGTTGAGTACTGGTTGCTGCTGATCCCGGGCCGCCATCAGAGAGTCCTCGACTATCTTAGCCATCAGCTCCTGCTGTTTTTGGAACTGGAGAGTCATCCACCCGAAGATCTCCTTGGGGTCCATCACGGCACTGGCACTGCCACCTGGGGGAGGGACAAAACAACAGAGAACCACCTCCAAGTGCGATTACCTCATTTAAGTTGGACTCTTTCTCTGATCCCTCTAACACCTCCCCCCCCCCCCAGTTAGGCCCGCTTACCGGAACCCAAGATGGGTCTGCGCCTTTCTCAGCGTTGGCCCTCTCGTGGGGCTTCTCGTCCAGTCGGGTCACGGCCTCCTCTAGCGACAGGTCCCGCAGCAAAATCCCACTTCTGACACCACTTGTAAACAAGGCTCCTACTGGCTAAGTCCGTGAAGCCTCCTCACCACCAGCACCGAGCTCTCTGTTTTCCTCTTTATGTGTTTCTTCTTCTTTCTTGGGCCTGTTTTGGGGATTTGCAACCCAGCCCCCTTTTCTTCAACAGCTCTTCGGCTGTTTTAAACCCAGTCCAATTTCAGCCAGGGTTCTCTCCGCACAGCTCAATCAAGTCGGGCTGTTTCTAACACAGTCCAATTACAGCCAGGCTTCTCTCAGCACAGTTCAATGGAGCTAGGCTGTTTCAAACACAGTCCAAGTACAGCCAGGCTTCTCTCAGCACAGCTCAATAAAGTCAGGCTGTTTCTACCACAGTCCAATTACAGCCTGGCTTCTCTCAGCACAGTTCAATGGAGCTAGGCTGTTTCAAACACAGTCCAAGTACAGCCAGGCTTCTCTCAGCACAGCTCAATAAAGTCAGGCTGTTTCTAACACAGTCCAATTACAGCCTGGCTTCTCTCAGCACAGTTCAATGGAGCTAGGCTGTTTCAAACACAGTCCAAGTACAGCCAGGCTTCTCTCAGCACAGCTCAATAAAGTCAGGCTGTTTCTAACACAGTCCAATTACAGCCTGGCTTCTCTCAGCACAGTTCAATAGAGCTAGGCTTTGCACGGGCTCAAAGCCTTGGGTCCCACCCTCTGGGTCAGTCTCTATTCTCCTGACCTCCTCCCGCTTTGACCCAGGCCTCTCCCCTATACCTCCAGTGCTGGCTGAGCCATAGCCAAGAGCTCCATGGGTTCGTCTAAGACCAGCTCAGCCTCCTCTTGCTCCATCTCCTCCGGTTCCTTCTCCCCTTCTCCTTCAGTAGCCCAGTCCATTTTCTCCTCCCCCCCCCACCCCTTTTCCAGCTGCTTACCCTTTTCTTCATTAACTCTGCTAGGCTGCTTTTCCTTCTCCTGCCACCGGTTCCACCACCTCCTCCACCAGGTGGGAGAATCAGCTTTTCCTTTTCCCTGGCGGCCCTCTTCTGGAGCTCCTTGGTTCTGCACCCTACTTCTCCTCCCCCGGAGCTCTCCTGTGGCCTTCTGGGAGTTGTAGTTTCCCATCTTTATGTCCCTTTTGGGCAAAACCTGAGCATCCCTAGGGTCTTCCCTCCTACCCTCCGGCTCTCTTTTCTCCGGTGGGTAGCTGGGGTCCCTCTTCCTTTCGGCATATTCCTTACAATGCATGTAACTCACTGAATACCGTAAGGTACATGCATTGATGCCATATTTAGGTGTTCACACTTACACTAGCTCTATGGTTGGCATATGTGCGATGCTTGGATGTTCAAATGTGATGACATTGGGCTCCACTTGTATTCTATAAAGCAGTGCTTCCCAAGTCAGTCCTGGAATAACCCCTTGCTAGTTAGATTTTTGGGATATCCACAATGAATATGCATGAAAGACGTTTGCTTATAATGGAGGCATTGCATGTAAATCAATCTCATGCATATTCGTTGTGGATATTCTGAAAACCTGACTGACAAAGAAAGGGGTATTGCGGGACCGACTTGGGAAACACTGCTATAAAGGAACTAGGTCCCTTGGTTCGGTTATACAATAGAATACTAAATGGAGGCACCCAGTTATATAATTACCCCATGTAAATCAATTCTATATATTTACGCCATAGATGCCAAGTTACCCGGTTCCAGGCTGAATATTTTTTGGCCGGCTCTAGTTTTGATCTTTTATGCCAAAGGAATGTTGTTCCTGGCTAAATAAGTGCTGCAAGACCCACAATGCACTAGGATGGGGTGATCAGAAATCCATGACTGTCCTAAAATCTCCAGCCTACAACTGGGTAACTTGGCATCTCTGTTATGCACGCATTACACATATAAAGGTACAGAATACTGACACTGACATACACATGTAGTCACATATATGTGTAAATATCAAAATTTCCCCTAAGCATGATCTGTAAGTGTTCACCTAAGTGGCATGGCGAGTAAATGAAAATGGGGATTAAAGATGGGTGTACCATGGTGGGACATGAACGGGGCTCACATTTATGATGCTATCTTACAGAATACTGCAATGATGACATGATGATGCATGCAGCGGAGTTTGGGTAGATTGTGTGTGTGTGTGTGTGGGGGGGGGGGGGGGGTTATTTATTTATTTTGTTGCATTTGTATCCCACATTTTCCCACCTATTTGCAGGCTCAATGTGGCTTACAAAGTACCGTGATGGCGATCGCCAATTCCAGTGTGAGAAATACAGAGTTGTATTGTGTTAGAGTTCATGAGTGACAGCGTAAATTAGGAAAACAGGGAGGAAGAGTTTTGTCCAGTTCTGGTATAGATTTTGTTGTGTTGCAGGGTTCAGGTGTTTAAGTTGGATCGTTATGGTATGCCTTTTTGAACAAATTGGTTTTTAGTGATTTCCGGAAGTTTGTTAGGTCATACATTGTTTTCATGACGTTTGGTATTTCATTCCATAGTTGTGTGCTTATGTAGGAGAAGCTAGATGCATAGGTTGATTTATATTTATTCCTTTACAGCTTGGGTAGTCTAGATTTAGGTATGTGCGTGATGACCTTTTTGTGTTTCTGGTTGGTAAGTCTATGAGGTCTGTCATGTATACCGGGGCCTCACCGTGAATAATTTTATGAACCAGGGTGCCGATTTTGAACGCAATTCGTTCTTTGATTGGGAGCCAAAGCAGTTTTTCCCATAAGGGTTTGGCGCTTTTGAATCTCGTTTTTCCAAATATGAGTCTGGCTGGGGTGTTTTGGACAGTTTGGAGTTTCTTAATGATTTGTTATTTGCATCCAGCATAGATTGCATTGCAGTAGTCTAGGTGACTTAATACCATTGATTGTACCAGGCTGCAGAATATTTCCCTCGGGAAGAAAGGTTTTACTCATTTGAGTTTCCACATTGAGTGAAACATTTTCTTTGTTGTAGTTTCCGCTTGGCTTTCTAGCATGAGGTTTTGGTCAATTGTAACTCTGAGAATTTTCAGGCTATCTGAAACAGGAAGGATGTAATCTGGGATGTTTGTGTTGGTGGGTTTGTTCGTGTGGTATTGGGATGAGAGTATGAGACAGTGTTTTTTTCTGCATTGAGTTTTAGTTGAAATGCATCCGCCCACGAGTTCATGATTTGGAGGCTGAGTTTGATTTCGTTTGTGATTTCTGTTAGGTCGTGTTTGAATGGGATGTATATCGTGACATCATCTGCGTAGATGTAGGGGCTAAGGCCTTGATTGGATAGGGATTTGGCTAGTGGGGTCATCATTAGGTTGAAAAGGGTCAGTGATAATGGTGATCCTTGGGGTACTCCACATTCTGGTTTCCATGGTGATGATATGTTCGAATTTGATATTACTTGGTATGTTCTTGTAGTTAGGAAACCCTTGATCCAACTAAGTACATATGTACATTATAAAATATGTTAATCTATGAGCAGGTAGTGTCCATGACTGCAAGATAAGTCCAGTTTCTGCCACTTACACTAATATTTTGTAAAAATACCTTTTTTCCCATCTTAAATGAGGTTCACTATTATAAGATTACTTTATAAGAGTTAACATGCTATGCTAACATAACACAACAGTATGCTGTGAGAAGGCATTTAAAATTGTATTAAACCCTAATGCAGAGTAGTGAACAGGCCCCTTTAGAGACATCCACTAAAAAATAGTTAGAGGGATAGGATCCACAAATCGCTAGACTATATTTAAATATAAGATCCCTGATAAATGATAGTAGGGTCTGAAAAACTTCCTGCCAGAATTTTTCATGAGGAAAACGGCCTCAAAGAGCTCATGGATATCTCATATCTATAGAGCTTAATCGGATCTAGCTGATCCTTTCTTCATCATAGGCCGTAAAAAACCTTCAGTAAAAGAGTACTTCTTACTCAAAATGATTCTTCTATGTCAGTTCTGCAGTCTCTATATAAAAAATAATTATAGATATATTGGCTCAAAAACAGACCTTACTAACATCTGGCGAGCATTAAATAATGAAGTGGCACTTACCTTCTTTCCTGAGCCCTTCAGTATATGCTGTACTGCTGCATCCATTTCAAATCTGTGTACAGCGGGTTCTCTGCTATTGCTATCCTCTGCTATCGCTTACAGCAATATATACCCTCTAGCCCCAAGCCGACGGTGGCCAGCGTTTCGCTTCTGCATCAGGGTCTTGGAGACTGGGTAATGCTGGATGTAGCCATAAACATTCACTAACGCTGTCCACCGTCGGCTTGGGCTAGAGGGTATATATTGCTGTAAGCGATAGCAGAGGATAGCGATAGCAGAGGACCCGCTGTACACAGATTTGAAACGGATGCAGCAGTATAGCATATACTGAAGGGCTCGTGAAAGAAGATAAGTGCCACTTCATTATTTAATGCTCGCCAGATGTTAGTAAGGTCTGTTTTTGAGCCGATATATCTATAATTATTTTTCATATAGAGACTGCAGAACTGACATAGAAGAATCATTTTGAGTAAGCAGTACTCTTTTACTGGAGGTTTTTTATGGTCTATGATGAAGAGAGGATCAGCTAGATCCGATTAAGCTCTATAGATATGAGATATCCATGAGCTCTTTGAGGCTGTTTTCCTCCTGAAAAATTCTGGCAGGAAGTTTTTCAGATCCTATTATCATTTATCAGGGACCTTATATTTAAGTATAGTCTAGACCTTTAGAGACACACCACCCCTTGCTGTGTTCTTTTTGTTTGGATTGTTTGTAAGGCAAGGAATTTCCTCCAGATTTGTTCAATAAGGCAGTTCAGTCTCTTAGTTAGACTTGACCCATTATTTGAGCTCCATCTACTGTTCTAGCTCTGAAACTCTCATGCCATCCTTTGAGCTGGCCCCACTGCTTTAACTGGAAGACCTCATCTAACATGTTCTATTTGTGTTTGTTGTCTGTTTTATTAGATTACAAGTATCAACAATCAGAATCTACATAGATTTGACAACACTATACAAATCATAATGATAATACTAATAAAAGACAATAACATACATAATACACATGCAGGGTCCCAGGGCAAAAATGGATGAGGAGGACCTGAAGCCCACCTGCAGGCTGTGCCTCCTTCAGCTTGAGGCAGGCTTAGGACCTCCTTTGGCATAGGCCAATGGCACTTGCCCTTTTTGACACCCCCTAATGCTGGCTCTGGTGTCATGTGACCTGAGTTCTGCCAATCATAAGTACATAAGTAATGCCAGACTGGGAAAAGACCAAGGGTCCATCAAGCCCAGCATCCTGTCCACGACAGCGGCCAATCCAGGCCAAGGGCACCTGGCAAGTTTCCCAAACGTACAAACATTCTATACATGTATTCCCGGAATTGTGGATCAAATGATATGACACAGTAGCAGGATTGAATAAACACATAAGCATTCACTTCTTAAGAGCCATGAGCCACCCCCCTCCTCCCAGTTTCATAAACTAACGTATCATTGCTTTGATAGCAATATGCGACACCCAGCTAGCACATGAACTACATCATTCCCCTATGGGAGACAGCAGGCAATTACACAGAATAAATTGTGACCGTAACAGTAAAGAACATTTTATTACTGCCTGCAGGGTTTTGAAGTTCTCCCTATGAAACTGTCTCATAAATAATGTAAAGCTACTGATTTACTTTGGTTGAGGGTTTTTAAAAAGAAGGATTCTCAAAAGACTGCTCTGTCAAAAGTTCTTTCAATTAATTTCAACTTAAGTTTGAAGCAAATTGAGCTGGATCAGATTTCAATATCAATTAAGTCTACAGATCTATTACATTTTAAATCCCGGACTGTACTGAAGTACTTCACTAAATATGTTTATAATCTGTATTCAGATTGCTTCTTCTTAAAAGCACTTGAACATGCTAATAAGGCATGGTCCTATGAATATTAAGAAAGAAAGATCTAAGTAAGGCTTAACTATTCAATAAAAAATATAGATCTCTTCAATTATGTTCCAAGAATCTCGTAACAAAGATTAAACATAATCACATATCATTGGAATTATATAGTGTTGGTATCTTTATTAAGAGTGACTGCAGGAATAAGCCTAGTTAAATGATCAGTTTCACAGACAGCAAATTAACAGGCATTAAACATATGGCAGCACCTGGGGTAAATTTTCAGCAGTGTGTACAATTACACACCACTTTCAAGCATGCACAAATCAACTGTATTCTCCAATACAAAATTATGTGTGAACATTGAGAGTTGTTATGAGGCTGAACATACACATGTATGCATTTCTAACTCTACTTGTAAAATGGCAGAATAGACTTACTTGAGTTACTAGCCTACACGTCACATGTGTACTTTTGAAAATTTAAATCATATGTCCTAAGGTGCCCCTTTTTTATGCAGCCAAATTTTATATACACCGGGTACAACTGTCTGTGCAATCTTTAATCAGTTTTAAAGGTAAACGCATATTTCCCCTAATTGTATAAAAATCACCAAACATTGCACATGCAAATTTGGATGTGTGTCCAATTTGTATGCACAATTTAAATGAAGAATGAGCTAATTAGTACCAATAATTGACTTTTTACCATTCAATGATTGGCACTAATTAGATGTAATTAGCATTTACAAGCAATCTGAAATAGGGGGTGCAGAAATAAGAGGGTCATCAGTATAATAGGGCCGTTCCTAAAATTAACACATGCTGTTATAGAATAACGGGGATGTGCACTTAATGTGGGCGCATACATTTGAACAAATGGTCGAACCTAACGTTAGGTATGATTCCTGGTCATAAGTGGTATTCTATAAACTGCACCTAACTTTAAGCGTGTCTTATATAACAGCAGGGGGGATTGTAGCCCATTGCTTCTCTTTGAAGTGTTAAGTGTGTGCACTAAAAGAGCCTGTTCACTTTCCACTCACTATCATGTAATTCTATAAACTTAAATTATTGAAGGCACCTAACATAATTTATTCTTTTCTGATGAATTTAAATTCATTACATGCTGGCATTTCATCCCATAATTTGAAAGTTGCCAAGTTCTGCAAAACTGATTCCTTTAATTGTGCATAGTTTTTAATCTGAGAACCTTGCAAATTTTTCAAAGGAAATGCACAATGCACAAACTGGCGATTAATAGCGAATACAAATGCCATGTTATCAGTTCTAATCACCAATCTCCTGTTCATGAACCACTCACCCATTAGAATTAATGCAACCCAAATAAGAAATAATTCCAAAAAGGCTACATTTCTAGTCCAGCCCTTCTCAAACCACAAAGAGGGCCATACCGCCACACACTAAGAACCAGCAAAGTAAATCCTGAAACCAACTCCACCAGAAACATCAGAAAATAACTGTAAATCAGCATTGCAAACTTCAAGAGAGCTGCCCGGGTACAGAAATCTTACCCATCCCCACCTGTCCCTGCTGGAATCTTACCCATCCCCACCCATCTCTGCAAAAATGTAACCCATCCCAACCCATCCCCGTAAGAATTTAATGGTACATAAAAGAAAATTCCAGTCAGCTCCCTCAGTCTCTCTCTGGATTTCAGCCACAGCACTGTAGGCAAGGAAGGAACGGAAGTTGGAACTTGGAACACTCTGGTGCGCACATGTAAGATTTGTCTCTGATTCACTGGCACTGTGTGCTGAGAGGTCGCCACATGCACGCGCCAGTAGGTCAGGTGACATCTGATTCTCGTGCCTGTGTCAGAGCTGAGGTCTGTGCACCAGCCTGGGAGCAAAGAGGATTAATAGTGACATAGTAAGTGACAGCAAATAGACCTGAATGGTCCATCCACTCTGCCCAATAGTCGCACTCATTATCAATTCATGATTAAATCAACGAGTGTGATATTATATACTTGATTAAGGGCTTTCTTTTGTGTTTCTGGAACAAAGACCACAGAAGTCCATCTGGCCCCATCCTTATGTTCCAACTGCTGGAGCTGCTATCTAAGCCCTTTCCAGCCTATCCTAAACCAGATTGCCATGTATGAGACTCAGACCATACAAGTCTGCCAGGTATCAGCCCTAGTTCATCACAGCCACAGTTGCCATCTAAGCGTCACTTGACACATCCACACACATGCAGCCATTTAAGGTTAGGTTTTATATAACTTCCATTTTCTAATTAGAGATCCTCTGAGTTCATCCCATGCCTTTTTGAATTCCGTCATCATTTGTGACTCTACCACCTCCTTAATGGAAGACTTTCCACATTTGTGCTGTTAAAGCAAGGAAGAAGAGGAGGAGGAGACAGCACTTTTGGTATTCGGTAGATGAGAGGCTGGTGCAGGTGCAGCTTACACTTCCACAGGAAGCTCGCAGAACTGCTTCCATCCCCACGGGAACCCTGCAGGAACTGCCTCCGTCCCCGCGGGAACCCCGCAGAACTGCTTCCATCCCCGCGAATTCCCGTGAGCCCCGTTCCCGTGCAGCTCTCTACTTCAAGTGTCTGCCACAATGTCACACCAATGTCACACCGGTGAGTCTGACGTCGGTGCCGGGCAAGATGGTGGAGGCTATTATTAAGAATAAAATTGCAGAGCATATACAAAAACATGGACTGATGAGACAAAGTCAGCATGGATTTAGTGAAGGGAAGTCTTGCCTCACCAATCTAATGCATTTTTTTTGAGGGGGTAAGCAAACATGTGGACAATGGGGAGCCGGTTGATATTGTATATCTGGATTTTCAGAAGGCGTTTGACAAAGTGCCGCACGAAAGACTCCTGAAGAAATTGCAGAGTCATGGAATCGGAGGTAGGGTATTATTATGGATTAAGAACTGGTTGAAAGATAGGAAGCAGAGAGTAGGATTGCGTGGCCAGTATTCTCAGTGGAGGAGGGTAGTTAGTGGGGTCCCGCAGGGGTCTGTGCTGGGTCCGTTGCTTTTTAATGTATTTATAAATGACCTAGAGATGGGAATAACTAGTGAGGTAATTAAATTCGCCGATGACACAAAATTATTCAGGGTCGTCAAGTCGCAGGAGGAATGTGAACAATTACAGGAGGACCTTGCGAGACTGGGAGAATGGGCGTGCAAGTGGCAGATGAAGTTCAATGTTGACAAGTGCAAAGTGATGCATGTGGGTAAGAGGAACCCGAATTATAGCTACGTCTTGCAAGGTTCCGCGTTAGGAGTTACGGATCAAGAAAGGGATCTGGGTGTCGTCGTCGATGATACGCTGAAACCTTCTGCTCAGTGTGCTGCTGCGGCTAGGAAAGCAAATAGAATGTTGGGTGTTATTAGGAAGGGTATGGAGTCCAGGTGTGCGGATGTTATAATGACGTTGTATCGCTCCATGGTGCGACCGCACCTGGAGTATTGTGTTCAGTACTGGTCTCCGTATCTCAAAAAAGATATAGTAGAATTGGAAAAGGTACAGCGTAAGGGCGACGGAAAATGATAGTGGGGATGGGACGACTTTCCTATGAAGAGAGGCTGAGAAGGCTAGGGCTTTTCAGCTTGGAGAAGAGACGGCTGAGGGGAGATATGATAGAAGTGTATAAAATATGAGTGGAATGGATCGGGTGGATGTGAAGCGACTGTTCACGCTATCCAAAATAATAGGACTAGAGGGCATGAGTTGAAGCTACAGTGTGGTAAATTTAAAACGAATCGGAGAAAATTTTTCTTCACCCAACGTGTAATTAGACTCTGGAATTCGTTGCGGAGAACGTGGTACGGGCGGTTAGCTTGACGGAGTTTAAAAGGGGTTAGATAGATTCCTAAAGGACAAGTCCATAGACCGCTATTAAATGGACTTGGAAAAATTCCGCATTTTTAGGTATAACTTGTCTGGAATGTTTTTACGTTTGGGGAGCGTGCCAGGTGCCCTTGACCTGGATTGGCCACTGTTGGTGACAGGATGCTGGGCTAGATGGACCTTTGGTCTTTCCCAGTATGGCACTACTTTTGTACTTATGTACTTATGTACTTCTATAACATTAAATCACACTTCACATGGGCTGGGATCTGAATAAAATAATGTCATTTAGCAACTCCCCTCATCAAAAGATACAGCTAATAAATACTCACCCAATGGAGATCACTCTACATGCAAAATGAAATAGGCAATCAAAGACTGAACCTGCTTCAAAGTCAACATTCTTGCTATATTTCTTAATAGCTGAGGTTGAAGTAAAAAATACCCACTTTCCCCTAGAAGACTGGTGGTGGAAAAGTAGTGAGGGGCTTACCTCCCCACATCCACATACCCCATGAGAAAGAGAAATATGTAAATTTTGTTCACCCTCCTTTTAGTTCACAAAATATTAACCCCCTGTCATCCACTTGCTATTCCTGTGGGTCTAGTGAGGATAGGAGTGATTCCTAGATGTTCCTACCCCAGTTCATTTTCAAAAACAGTGTCACCTTAGCCCCCATCAGTGGTTACATGATACTATTACTACTGCTACTTATCATTACAGCTAACCTTTACCCCTACTACTACTACTATTTAGCATTTTTATAGCGCTACAAGGCGTACGCAGCGCTGCACAAACATAGAAGAAAGACAGTCCCTGCTCAAAGAGCTTACAATCTAATAGACAAAAAATAAAGTAAGCAAATCAAATCAATGTGTACAAGAAGGAGGAGAGGAGGGTAGGTGGAGGCGAGTGGTTACAAGTGGTTACGAGTCAAAGCAATGTTAAAGAGGTGGGCTTTCAGTCTAGATTTAAAGGTGGCCAAGGATGGGGCAAGACGTATGGGCTCAGGAAGTTTATTCCAGGCGTAGGGTGCAACGAGAAAGAAGGCACGAAGTCTGGAGTTGGCAGTAGTGGAGAAGGGAACAGATAAGAAGGATTTATCCATGGAGCGGAGTGCACGGGAAGGGGTGTAGGGAAGGATGAGTGTGGAGAGATACTGGGAGCAGCAGAGTGAGTACATTATAGGTTAGTAGAAGAAGTTGAACAGGATGCGAAAACGGATAGGGAGCCAGTGAAGCGACTTGAGGAGAGGGGTAGTATGAGTAAAGCGACCCTGGCGGAAGACGAGACGGGCAGCAGAGTTTTGAACTGATTGGAGAGGGGAGAGGTGACTAAGTGGGAGGCCAGCAAGAAGCAGATTGCAGTAGTCTAAATGAGAGGTGACAAGAGTGTGGATGAGGGTTTGGTAGAGTGCTCGGAAAAAAAGGGGTGGATTTTACGGATGTTGTAAAGAAAGAAACGACAGGTCTTGGCGGTCTGCTGGATATGAGCGAGAAGGAGAGAGAAGAGTCAAGATGACCCCAAGGTTCTAGCTGAGGAGACAGGGAGAATGAGAGAGCCATCAACAGAAATAGAAAACGGGGGGAGTGGGGAGGTGGGTTAGGGGAAAATGAGAAGCTCGGTTTTGGTCATGTTTAATTTCAGGTGGCATTGAGACATCCAGACAGCAAAGTACTTCAGGATTACTGCTAGGGGAATTGGCAGGGACACTTTTGAAAATGAAACCTCTGGAGCAGGACCAGTGGGGGTTGTTTCTGTCCTCAGTAGACTCCCATGGATAGCTGATAGATACCAGGAGTGAGGAATTCTTGTAATTCTGTAAACAAAAGGGCATTACATGGGGGATACATTTATAATTTTTCCCTACTTTACAGGGACTAAAAAAGAGGCAGACTTGCCCCTCACCATTAACCTATTACTGACTTTGCTTCTGAGAAAGGGGAGGGGAATATTTTGAGTGCAACAGACTAGACCCTTATATTCCCCTAAGGGGGAATGTTAACATTTCTGGAAGGGTTAGCCTTTCATGAACAATATAGCCTGTGACGTTAACGTAGCCTCATTATTCATTTTACATTAGGCAGCAATGTTTGTGTTATGTTGCATTTTTGACACATAACATGAGTTACTGTAGCAACATGACTTATTAAGTAGAGCCCAAAGATTGTAAAATGTTTAACACAAATGTCATAGCAGCCTTATGACTTCCTGGTTTTACAGCAATGTGGAGGAATTGACTGACTGGGAGAAGACATTCCTTGATGAGACTTTGTTAGTCTTTGTTAATATATAGTGTGGTCTTCTTGATTGGCAGATTGCTCAAGAAGGCAAAAAAAAAAAAAAATATATATATATATATATATAGTTTACAACCAGGGCCAGTCTTAAAGGGGGGCATCAAAGGTTAACTGAGTTAGCTTTGCAATTGGTGGCTGAACAAAGTTTAAAGCTTCTTTTCTCTTTCTATCTCCATCTCCTTCTCCGTCTCCTCGTCTCTCTCTCTTCCCCTCCCCCTTGGTAATCATGTTTCTCAGTACTGGCACTCGATACTCCCCTCACCACACCAGAAGCTAGCCTTACATCTCCTTCCTCTCATTCTCCCTCACCTTTTGGTTTTGTGCTTCTCAGTGGGATAGCACCATTTTATTACTTTTATGGTCCAGAGTACGCAAAGGGGGGAATTCATCAAGGTGCGGTAAAAGTTTGCCTTTTACTGCACCTTGATTCCGCATAGGACTCATCAAAATATGGGATCCTGGTACCACAGGTTACTGAATTCCAGGGCAAGACAATAATGCTGCTTTTGAGCCACCTTGCAAGCAGTGCTGTTCCCTGACATGTCACCAAACTGGTCCATACAGGGCCCCACAATTGCTAAGGCCAGCCTTGGATACAACATTGAAACCAACTTGTGAGAGACACTTGCCAAAGATCACCCCAGATGGAGAAAGAGTCTACTTAAAGGATCTCATCATTTTTAAGTCCTCTAAAGGAAGGAGGAAGTGGGAAAGCAAGTGCTGCAGAAATGGAGTTCCACAGACTGAATCAATATTCCCACTTGGAAACATGTGCCCAAATTGCAAAATAGTCTGCCAACACTGGATCAACCTCTTCTGTCATCCATGGTTCTATGGATAGGACAATCATGGAAATCATCCATCCTTGACTGTGATGGATGCTGAAGATAGTTGTTTCGGTAAACACAAATATGCTCATGTTTTCATACACAGGATATGAGAATTCTTTCTTCTCACAGACAGAATAATGGATCAGTTCGTTTGCTGAGTTGCTTACTTTAAAAAAAATTAAATTGACCTGGTACCAATATCAGCAAGGTTGGAACGCCAAACAATCAAAACAGTTATGGAGTATGTTCTTATCTATGTCTTTAAAATGTTTCACTAGTGTTCTAGACCACAAATTACAGTAAGCAGAGCCTAATCAGCCGTAAGAAGTGGTAGTATAGGGAGATACAGTGCTGCTCTTTTTATTAATTCTATTCACTAAAATTACAGAATTTTTTCTTCTCCACATGTGTCATAGCTGATCTTTTCTTGCCACACTAATTAGAGCAGACAAGATGCTGCTTATCTAAGTCAAAAGAAAATCTATCTTTTGTGTGTTCATATAAAAGACAGCAGTTTCCTAAAGATGGACAACCTCCTTTGAAAGAGATCTAAGGAACCAAGTGGAAATCAAGAAAGCCCAAAGCACTAATTTAAGCACTTAAAATGCATTATTGGTCAAATAAATCAGCAGTTTCCTATGTTATCGTTACCAGGTAGTCTCCAATGATTTCCTCTTGGTAATCACTATTGGGGTCAATAGTGACTTCAAAGGTCAGTTCTTGGGCTCAGATGCCTGCTATTATTTTCCAAGACACAGGTTTATTTACAGTTATGGCATTAGTTGCTTAGACCATTTTATTTTAAATAATATTGTAACCTACATGGTATTGTCATAAAGGTTCCCTTTTACAAAGGCGCAGCAAGCCCACCGTGGGCCTGCCGCATGCCAATTCCCTACTACCCTACTGCATGCCATTTCTGGTGCTGAAAAAATATGTTAATCTTTTTAGAGCCGAGGGCTTACCTAGCGGTAATCAGGCAGCACAGGAGCCCTTACTACCGCCTAAATAGGTTGTGGTAAGGGTTCCCCTGGAAAATGGCCACGTGACAAGTGGGATCACTTACTGCACAGACATTTCCTTAAAAAAAAACAATGCCTTTACCTACTACAGAAAAAGGGGGCTCAGCGCACGTCAAAAACATGCACTGATGCCAGCGCAGGCCCCCTTTTGCCACAGCTTGGTAAAAGGGGCCCATTGTTTCATTAACTGAGGTCCATGGTTGCAAAGCTTTTTTGAATGGAGGTAAAATACGTTTTTTCATTAGTTTAAATTATGATATACTAGTAAAAAAGGCCCGTTTCTGACAAAATGAAACGGGCGCTAGCAAGGTTTTCGTCGGAGTGTGCATGTTTGGGAGAGTGTATGTGAGAGTGACTGTTTGAGAGTCAGAGTGAAAGTGTGAGTGTGTGGGAGAGAGAGTGAGTCTGGGTGTGAGTGTGTTTGTGACAGAGTGTGTGTGTGAGAATGAGAGTGTGTGCAAGTGTGTATGTGAGACACAGTGTGAGAGAGAGTGTGTGTGTGTGGGCGAGAGAGAGAGGTGTGTGAGACACAGATTCTCTGTGAGAGTGAGTGTATGAGACCAAGCGAGTGTGTGAGTGACTGTGTGGCACATAGAGAGTGAATGTGATACAGTGTGAGATAGAGTGTGTGAGAGTGAGAGTCAGAAAGACATTGTATATGAGAGAGAGAGTGTGAGCCCTGCCCTCCAATCCATGCCCATCTGTGCCTGCCCCCTCCATTCATCCTTTTCCAGCAATTCCCCTCTCTCCCTGAGCCCTGCCCTCCCAATCCACGCCCATCCATGTTCCTCTGTCACCTGCCCCCTCCATTCATCCCTATCCAGCAATTCCCCTCTCTCCCTGAGGCCTGCCCTGCAATCCATATCCATCCATGCCATCTGTCCCCTACATTCATCCCTATCCAGCAATTCCCCTCTCCCTGAGTCCTGCCCTTCCAATCCATGCTCCTCTTTCACCTGGCCCCTCCATTCATCCCTATCCAGCAATTCCCCTCTCTGCCTGAGGCCTGCCCTGCAATCATATGCATCCATGCCCATCTGTGCCCTCCATTCATCCCTATCCAGCAATTCCCCTCTCCCTGAGTCTGCCCTTCCAATCCATGCCCATCCATGCTCCTTTGTCACCTGGCCCCTCCATTCATCCCTATCAGCAATTCCCCTCTCTCCTTGAGGCCTGCCCTGCAATCCATTTCATCCATGCCCATCTGTCCCCTCCATTCATCCCTTTCCAGCAATTCCCCTCTCTCCCTGCGCCCTGCCCCTCCCAATCCATGCCCATCCATGCTCCTCTGTCCCCTGCCCCCTCCATTCATCCCTTTCCAGCAATTCTCTCTCTCCCTGAGCCCTCCCCTCCCAATCCATGGCCATCCATGCTCCTCTGTCCCCTGCCGCCTCCATTCATCCTTTTCAGCAAGTCCCCTCTCTCCCTTCCATGACCCCCCTCGCATACATGCTCCTCTCTCTCCCATGTCCAGCCTGGCCCGCCCTCTTCTCCCCCCCCCCCTTCCCATCCATGCTGTCGTTTCTCCCCTGCCCTCCCGCTCCCATTGTTGTACTTTACTGGCCACCTTCTTCTGTCCCCCCAACATGCGTTTTTTTTTTCTTCTTGTTAAATTTATCTCCGTGGCGGTTCCGGCAGCAAAGCATCAGGGAAGGAGGCGGTGCTCCCGACGTCTAGGTTTCCCTTCGCTGTGTTCCGCCTTCTTTTGACGTCATCCTTGACGTCAGAAGAAGGCGGAACACAGCGAAGGGAAGGCTAGACGTCGAGAGCGCCGCCACCTTCCCTGACGCTTCGCTGCCGAGCGATGCGATTGGTTGAGTGTCATTGCTCCGCCCTCGACGTCATCACGTTTGACGCGTGGGCGGGGCAGACACAAAGCGATCTCACCCCTTCACTTTTAGAATGTTGGCTAAGAGAGGCTTCATTAGAACGTTGGAGGTGCGTTTTATATAGAGAGATATTCTGGCTTGAATACTATTTGAGCAATTCTAAAGAATTTCCAGGCTCTGTTGGGTATGATGAACATGCAGCGTTTAATCAAACTTGTGATGTGCAGAAGCTAGATTCAATGAGAAAAGATCCTGCAGTGATTGTCTTCAAGTGCAAATACTAGCCAGCTTATGTTAGTAGGGGAATGATATTACACTGAAATTAAGTTTATATATTAGAAAATAATTTGAGAGATGCATTGCTCTTGATTGTAATTTTTCAGAGCATTTAGTCCTCACATTCAGTGATATCAATGTGCTTTTTTATTCTGGATTGTGCATCAGGCTGGTATAATGTCCACAATGTAGTCCAGCATCTGGACTCATTTACCCTATTTTAGTAGGTAATCAATAGAAATACAATAAAATAAAACATGGAAAAAATAAGATGATACCTTTTTTATTGAACATAATACATTTCTTGATTAGCTTTCGAAGGTTGCCCTTCTTCATCAGATCGGAAATAAGCAAATGTTGGTAGATGACAGCAGTGGCGTAGCCAGACCTGACATTTTGGGTGGGCCCAGAGCTAATGTGGGTGGGCACTATGTATGAGTAGTGTTTCTTGGGATACTATAAAATAATGCCTTAGAGTGCACTTGATGATGGATTTCTAAGTAGTGTGCCCAACAGCTGCCCTCCATCAACATAAACCACATACATACTTAATGGAGAAAATAAAATAAAATACCTATATTTTTAAATATGGTTACATTATGCCATATCAAGCTTGACCAAATATAAGTCTATAATAATGACAAACATGTCAACACACATAACAGGATCCTGCACTATAATTACAAGAATGGCATGTAATTTGCTTTATAAGAAATGTAAATGATTAAGGAAATAGGTAAAATACCTTTGAAGTCCTTTCCCCCTTCCTTTGGCACCCAGAGAAAACTGCCTACACTTTTTTTTTTATTTTAACCTAGGCACTGCAGAGACCATCCCCACCCAAAAACCCACCAACATGAGAAATAGACAATCTTTTAAAATTAACATGGGCACTATTAAAATTTATTGTTGGTGAATTTCTGGGTGAGGATGGGCTCTTCATTGTCTAGGACAAAAGAAATATATTTAATGATTAAATATACCTTTTTTTTTTGCCCTAGACAGTGAAGAGTCCACCCCCCCTCCCACCCAGAAGCCCACCACCAGAGCCATCATTTTGATTACAAGAGTAATCGAAATGCTGGCTGGTGGTGGGCTTCTGGGTGTGGGTGAGCTCTTCACTGCCTACAGGGCAAAAAAGGTATATTTAATGATTAAATATACCTTTTTTGCCCTGTAGGCAGTGAAGTGTTTACCCCACCCAGAAGCCCACCACCAGCAGCCAGCATTTTGATCACAATTACACGACATGGTTAAAATTAAAAAATGTATGAATTACCTGCTGTGTGCACTGGCTCCTGTACCTTTAGTGGGGGGCTATGGGGGAGTGCTCCGCTTCTGTGATGATAAAGTCCGATTCTCGAATGATCTCTCCGCAATTCGAAGACCAATTCCCACGTTTCCAGAATCCAGGGAGGGCAGGCCAGGCTGAGGCTCGTACAACCCTGCGTGCATGTGGCCATGCAGCTATTGTTTTTAGCCTGCCCTCCCTCAGACCACGAGCGAGCACACGGAGCAGCCAAGCGGAGCGAGAGTGAGGCTGAGAGCACTCCGCGCACAGCCACATCTGAGTTGTACCGCTACGCGCTTCCGCGTAGGAATGGACGTGTGTGGATAACAACCAACCACGACGCACTCTGCCTCTATTAAGCCCGAAGCGAAGGTAGGTGGGCTGAATTGTGAATCTGATGATGATGTCTGAGCCGCGACCGCGACATACGCTAGGCTGTGTTTGTGCCGGTGGTGGGCGGGCCTGAATCGGAGCCTGGAGAGGAGAAATCAGCTGCCAGAGTGCCGCGAGTGCCGCCGTCTCTGCGCTAGGCTGCTGCTGCAGTTGTGTGTGACTGTGTGCGCTTGGGTGGCCGGGCCTGGACTGAAATTGGGTGGGCCTGGGCCCACCCAGGCCCACCCGTAGCTACGCCCCTGGATGACAGTATATATAAGTGAAACATCAAAGCATTCCAGTGACAGTCTAACAGGATGGGGGTGGATAGGTGAGAGACAGGAAGAGGGATAGGGAAATATGCATGGAGACAGGAGGGTGACAAAGCAGTACAATGTTATGGTTTATAATGGGCTAGAAAACACAGATCTTTGTTAAGTCCTGTCTGCTGGCTGCCAAATCATTCTGACTTCAAATGTCTTACGTTCCTGTATTGTTCCCTTTTAAGATTCTTACCATGAAGTTACTGGTACAGTGTTCTGGTTTTGTAAAGTGCTGCCCTACAGGTGTGACATCTTTATTGGTACTGGCATTTTTCATATGGTGTCTATGTAAATTAAATGATGAAAGAGATATTCCCATCCCCACCAGTGCTGGCCTTCCGACAGCCACCCAACTTAAAACACAAGCTAATTAGAAGTAAGGTCCCAACACAGACTCAAAAAGAAAAGAATGGCACACATCCTTGCAACATATCCAGCTGCAAACTATGCCAAAACATTTCACAGGACCCCCACGGTCATTCACAAAGGAAAAATATTCAACATTAAGGAATCTTTCACGTGCTCATCTTCCAATGTGGTATATATCATTCAGTGTAAAAAATGCAACAAAGGCTGCTACATTGGAGAAACCAGTCAGATGCTAAAGAAGAGATTTAATTTACGTGGACACCATATGAATTCAAAAAAGCTTGGGGGAAGGATCTCTAAGAGAATGAAAGGGAAAGTAGATGGTATGGATGGGAAGACTGGATAGGTCATATGGTTTTTATCTGCTTTAATTCTTCTCTGTTTCTATGTAAGATGTCTAATCTTGAAAATATTAGAAAATTGTTATCTGCATGCCATAGTGCACCTCCAATTTTGATTTAGTTGCAAAGATTTCATTCTTGATCGTCAGAAAAGCATATGGCACTCATTCTCCTTTCCTGCTGTTCCCCCTTGCTCAGGCAGGGAGAAAAACGGAGCTGTCCCTGCCTGTCTATGGAGCTACTGCCAGCATTTGACTATAGCTTCTAGGAATGGATGAGCCATTCTCCTAGCTCATGCTTCTGGCTCAGCGAAACTAATACATTTCCAATTGGCATTTAAAAACTTTGAGATGAATATTGTCTTAGAGCTACAAGCATGCTCTGTACCTCTAAAAGTCCCTAGGGCATGGATGAAAAGCTACTATTCACACCGTTTCAAACAGTATTGCCCACTTTTTTCAGCTCCATGTCCATGTAATTAATTAATTAATTAACCACATTTATAATGCAGCATTCCAAAAATACATTTGACACAAATGATTCACAGAAGTGAATGCATAAAATAATACTGCAAAAATACTGTACAGAATATTATGTTGACTCTGCTTACAGCACAGTAATGTGTATTTCTTTAACCAGCACATGAGTTTGGATGCATTTAATACCATTTAGCTAAATGATAGTTACAATAAAGCATCTCATATAATGTTCTGACCAATTCATCACCGTAGAGAGGACAATTAGGGCACACATGTGTGGTAGGTATGTTGCTTACTGTGTGCATTTGGCTCAGATTGAATGATTATTTCCATGCTTGGGCAAACTAACAAATTTATGCAAAAGATTATTGTGTTTCATTGTGTTAAATGTCATAGCGGAGAATGCAAATTATTTCTGTATGTGAATTATGTCTCATCAGTAATCTAGATGAAAGATTCATAGACCCCTTATCAGGAGGTGCTGAATGATATTATCATGCGACTGTTATTTGAATTCACTCCATATTTTTTTATCTGAGCATAAAGATCCATTTCTGGGTAAAGTGGTAAATGATGGCAGATAAATACCTGTATGGTCCATCCAGTCTGCTCAACAAGATAAACTCATTTTACATGGTATGTAATACTTTATATGTATACCCGAGTTTGATTTTCCTTGCCATTCTCAGGGCACAGACCAGAGAAGTCTGCCCAGTACTGTTCTTGTACTAAGTTCTGAAGCTAACATCGAAGCCCCTTAAAATTTACACTCCAGCCCATCCCTATCTATTCAGTCACGATCAGGGCATAGACTGTAGAAGTCTGCCCAGCTCCCGTTTTGTTTCCCAATTACCGGCGTCACCACCCAATCTCTGCTAAGATTCCACGGAACCATTCCTTCTAAACAGGATTCATTTTTGTTTATCCCATGCATGTTTGAATTCCATTACCATTTTCATCTCCACCACCTCCCGCGGGAGGGCATTCCACATATCCACCACCCTCTACGTGAAAAAATACTTCCTGACATTAGTCTTGAGTCTGCCCCCCTTCAACCTCAATTCATGTGCTCTAGTTCTACTGCCTTCCCATCTCCGGAAAAGGTTCATTTGCAGATCAATACCTTTCAAATATTTGAACGTCTGTATCATATCTCCCCTGTTTCTCCTTTCCTCCAAGGTATACATGTTCAGGTCAGCAAGTTTCCGATTTCCTTAAGCACCCTCGGATGTATCCCATCAGGCCCCATCGCTCTGTCTACTTTTTGTTTGGCAAGCTCCTCATGAACACAGTCCTCTGTAAACGGGTCTTGGTCTACCATACATCCATCCCCTTTACCCTATTTTAACTGCCAGACCCTCAACCATTCTTCTAATGTTTGGAGATCCCATCTCATCATTTCTACTCCCTCCAGGGTATCCACTGTATTAGCTATTTTCGTGTCATCCAAAAAAGGCACACCATTCCTTCCAACCCTTCAGCAATATCTCCCACAAATATATTAAATAGGCCCCAGCACTGACCCCTGAGGAACTCCACTGCTCACCTTCCTCCTCTGAGCAGATTCCATTTACCATCACCCTCTGCCACCTGTTGGTCAACCAGTTTCTTATCCAGTTCACCACTTTCGGTCCTAAGTTCAACCCTTTCAGCTTATTCACTTATTCAGCTTATTCAGGTATTGCTCCATCTCCATAAAATAACAAATAATTGAATTTTTTATCCTGCCTTATTAAGTAATACTCAGGGTGGCTTACACTACTTTTAGAGTTCAGGTACAATCATTTCAAAATGCTTAAAGATAAAGGATACCATAGACATCAATACATACAGAGGCTCATCAAAGACGTGGCTCCCAGCATTGAATATCCAGGTATGTCCACTGACCTGGAAGTTAAATGGGCACCGACCAATATTCAGACCTGTTAACTTGGAGCATAAAGTTGAGCAGTGGCGTAGCAAGGGGGGGCGGTTTGCCCCGGGTGTCAGCACAAGGGGGGGTGCTCCGCCGCTCCCGCTGCTTCCAGGCACCCCCCACACCCAAAATCCCCCCCCCCCCCCCCGCCATAGGCGCCTGGACGGTATAATGTTGGCAGTACCCCTCTCGCTCTGGCACAAGATGTTATCAGAAATAGAGCTCCAAATTTTCAGATGGCAGTAGTCGTGACTTTGGAACTCTACCTCAGAATGGAAGGGGTAAGCTACAAAAACTAACCTCTCCTCATAATCCCTAGGACCATGAGGGGAAAAAAAACTAAATTCAGGATTATCCCTTATTTGAAGGAGTCAATAAAACTCTATACTGTTTACTATAAATAGAACAAGTTTATTTAACCGATTCTCTTAATAATAAAGACTAAGAACAATAACATTTTAATTTCTAATCAATTTTCTTTCTATTCTTATCACTATACTAGCTAAAGAATTTTTCACATCAGGTTTAATATATTAACTTGTTTCTCTGATCTGTTTCTTTACAGGAATCACGTTTATACCCAAGAACTTTCAGATAAGTATCTAAAAAAACATTTCTCAATTTCTTTAAATTGAACCAGATAACAAATAAGCTATACAGTAGATTACTAGTATTGATACTTTGTGTGTTCTTTGTTTTGTTTTCACAGGTACCTGTCTTCACTCTAGAGAAGCTATCAAGGTAAGTATATTTAGTGTTGTCTTTGTCTTTCTCTATCTTTTCTTTTCTATCTTTTTCTCTTTTTCCTCAATAGTCACTTAGCTGATAACATTTCACTGGACGTGTAGTCTGTCTTGCGGAGGGGCCCTTGCTGGTTCTCCAACTTCCCGGTTCTTCTTCCAGGTCTTCTCCCTAAACCTATTTCTTAAAAACTTAATAGGAAGAAAAACCCTATCTATTCTCACACGTTGTTGATATTTTTAGTTCTAGTGAATTATTAATTAATACTTAGGGCCAATTAAACTATTGAAATAAAATTACATAAAAATCCCTGTTCTGCTTCAAGCCTATACTAATCACTTATTTCCCTAACCTGAAGAGGCTGATAACCCTTTCAGTCCCTTGCATCCCAACATTCCTTAATCACTTTCTTATTCTCACATGTATTCCTACACTTTCCCCTATCATTCATATACTTCACTATCAAAATCAATCACACTTCATACCATCCCCCCCCTAGTTTATGATAATTGATCAAAAATTAAATAAACTCCCTTTTCTGGCTTTTCCTTACATTCACTATCACTCTCACACTTTTTACTCTCACACTAAATCACTTTTCCACTTCCAATCACCAAAAATCTCACACTTTCTCTCCCACACTGAGCTGCGCTTCCGCTCTCTTCAGTCACCAGCCTCTCACTCCCACTGTCAGTTAGCCTCATCTCCTAGGAGACCAAGCTTTGGCTTGGGATTCCGAGCAGTGCTGACCAATCCCAAGCCTTTTCCAACATTCTAAACTCCCTAGCTGACCAGCGGAATCTTGAGAAGCACAGCAAAATCTCCATTTTATTTTATAATTTCCCATAGGGTTTAATGGGAAATTATAAAATAAAATTATACCTCCTTCCCAATTTCTCCAAAACACCCCAAATTTCCCCTGCCACTAAAACCCTGAATCCTCCCTCTAACCATGCTTTTAAATTTTAAAAATACCCCAATTTTCCTATCCGTCGCACATTATCCCCTCTAACACCCCTCCAAAATTACCCAAATTTGTAAAACCCATCTCAAAAATTAATATACCCCTTCCTTAATCCACCCTGTCGAATTTAAGAATTTAACCCTTTATTAACCCCTTCAAACTAGCACCCCTCCAAAAAACCCCCTAAAAATATTTAAATTCAAAAAACTAATCGATAGAAAAATCAAGGAAAAATCCCTGAACATGAATCTAAAATCCAAATTTAAAAAACTTAAACCCCTGATTTTTAAAAATCAAAAACCCGAACTTATACAATTTAAAAAATAAATATAACTGGAAAATTTTAGGTAAAAAACCCCTACCTTGTCCGTGATTTTCAGCACACTCGATGCCTACCCTCGGTTCGGTCCCGGACGTCCTGGTACGAAACGGATCCAAAAATAAAAAGAACCGAAGCCGGCCCAAAATTAGGCCCCGGCTTCGGCCTACCGCGAAGCACGCGCGTTCGCGATTCGTGCATGAGGCGCGCTGCCTCATGCACACTCGCGCCGACGTTCTTTACTCGCCGGCCCTTTCTTTTTAAAAAAACACGCTGGGCTGCAGCGCTGCCTCCTGCAACGCTTCTCTTCAGCCCGAAAATGGGCCGACGACTCTCCCCGGACTTCCACGCGTCCCGGGAGTCAGAAAAACCCGACACTGCTTCTCCTCCCGCCCCAAAAACAACGGCGCCATCCTCTTCCACTCCCGGGGCCCGTTCCAATCAACCCCGGGAGCAAACGGCGATGCATCTCCTCCCTCCCGAGAATGGGCCACCGGAAGGCCCCAAAAACTCTCGGGGAGCGTCACTCCTCCACCGCAGCGCTCCCAAAAATCGCTGCTGCCTCCTGCAGCACCTCTTTTCTTCCTTAACCCCCCAAGATTCAGCCCGGAGCCCAGGTAAGTATTTATTTTATTTTTCTAACCCCAGGTTACATTCGCCCATGCAGAAAAAACATAATATTGTCCCCAATATTATCATTCTCACACTCAATCCTCTCTATAATATCCATACACTCATCCCTACAACTCCCAATACCAAACCTATTCATACACACCTCATTCAACTAAAGGAACTATTCTCCCTCCCACTAAGCACCTTTTATAACTAAATTTTCTCAACTTAACCATCCTTTCCCAAATCAACCCAAAATAAAATTGTCTTTAGAAATGAAGAACACTTCCCTTGTTACATCTTTTGAACTTCTGGTTTCTCCAGTGCTTATAGACTCACATGTATTTCCAGCAGAATTAATTGTTATCTCAGTGTACACAATATAATCATATAAACTCTTTCCCTTTACCTTTTCAGGTACTGGTAAACCCACATTTTTATCAATTTTTTCAACCTGAGTTGGGTGTCATACAATTTCTTCCACCTCCAAATCGTATTTCTTTAACCAATCTATATGAACAGTTTTCTTCCTGAATTTTATCATTTTGAATCGTTATCACATTACGGTCTCCCCATACATTTGGACCACCCCTATAGGGACAAGTTTCCCAAACATCCTGGATCTTGTGTCTACCCGGGAATCTCTGTCTCCGGAGCAAGACCCAATCCCCCACCGGCAGCACTCAAGACATCTGTGAGGAACCTGGACCAGCATCCCTTCTTGTGTCTGAGGAGATACATAAACTCTGGTTGAATTTCTCTTTGCTCAGGACGATTCAGCTGCTGGACCCTGTCTGGCTCCACTGACAAGACGACCAGAATGGGTAACTGTCCCAGCCTTCCTTTTCAGTTCTACCGCCTCAGCCTCTGCGTACTTCTTGTCTAAAACATCCACTCTTTCAGGATATTCTTCAGAACTTGTATCATCCAGAAATGGGCGGTTAAAATCTTGAAGACTTAGTCCCATGGCTTGTTTAATGTTCACGTCTTCTTTCAATTTTTGAGCCTCCAGTTTCAGGGTACTCTGTCTCAGTGTTTTGCTTCCGATCCCGTCCCTCCCTCTCACGTTCCAGACCATACTGCTGCAGCCAGACCATCTCACTCTGGAATCTTGCAGGCCTCTCGTTCTCTTTGCTCTCTTCAAACTCTTTGGTCATGTCCATGATGTTGGAAGGATCAGGATCCGCTTCACGTGGTACCACCAACTCTGCTATTCCCAACAACTCAAAGTTACCCAGCACTTTCTGTTCATATTCAGTGTCCGGGCAACTGATTAGCTTTTCCTCTTTCTTCTGTCCGGAAATCAGCCTTTCCTTCTTGCTCGTTTCCAACCAGTCACGATCACTTCTTCTTTACTCTTTTCACAACAAGTACCTTTTAAGGATTTATCACTCTCTGTTTCATTTTGTCTTTCCCTTGCTTCTGCATAATCAGGGGTATTAGTTACTAGGCTCCTCTCGGGTAAGTGCATCTTTTTGGTAGCAGAAGCCAGTGCCGCTGCTATACTCTTCCTTGTTCGCTGACGAATCAAGAACTTTTCTGACATTACTGGTATAATTTTGCTCACATTTCCCTGCATCTTTATCATGCCAATAGATTCCCTACTTTTGTTGCAATGCTTCTGGGAAATGCTGGACCGAATACTTGCAATCTTCACGGGCTCGCCCATCAAAGAAACAGGTCTCTGAATAATCCTTCCAGGTACCGAAGGACATTCATGCCCACTATGCCATGTAATGTCTGGTCTTCAACTTGCCATTGCAAAAGTGTCTTTTACAACAAATATGCATCGTTCCGGTACCACTGTCCCATACACTGTACATCCGCGTCTATATATCCCAACACAGGCAAGTCTGTCCCATTTACTGCAACCAAAGTTAGCTGGCTTGCATCTTTTAAGCAGTTGGTATCAGCAAAGTTTTTGTAAAAAAACTCGCAAGGATGGTGGAAACACTAGAGCCCGTATCCAGTGTGCAAAGCGTTTCCACACCATTTATCTTTACTTTGAGCACTGGACTTTCCCCAATGGCTCTTTCTCCAAACAAATTTTCTTCCAGAACTCCCTGTTGTTCCAAAGACTTCTGCATTCTTACTGCAGGTTTCGCCTCACCTCCCTTCTGAGGAGCAGAATCAGCCTGCTGGCTATTAGGAGGAACATAATTGCCACTAGTGCTTGGTCTCTCAACATCGCTTCTGTTGTTCCCACCGTATGTTCTATTGGCCCTCTCACTTTGGCAGTTCCTGGCTATATGGCCAGGCTCCTGACACCGGTAGCAAATCATTTCACCTGTAGAGTTCTTGAGGGAGGTCTAACATTAGGATTATATCTCTGGTATTCTCTTTGAACATTGCAAACCTTGCACTATCCCTCTCCATTCTCTGCCGTCTCCACTCCTCTTCTTGGCGTTCACACATTTTAGCAAACATATTAGTTAATTGCTGCATCATGGCAACAGTTGCAGACTGCTCCGGACGGCAGTAATCTCCTGCATCCTCTCTTGGCCTCTGAAGAATTTTCTTCGGTGTCAACTCCCCGGACAACAGACCTCTTTCCTCTCCAGCCCAACGGATGGCAGCTTGCATTAATTCAGCGAATGACAGTCCCGGATTATCTTCACTTCTTTTTGACATCTCCCTTTCAAGGTTTCATCCCGGAGGCCTATAACAAACTGCTCTTTCAAAGTTTCTCTGGATCGCCCATTCTTCGGACGATCCCCTGGACATAATGGCCTCTAGCTTCTCCTGAAGCTTGTAAGCATATACCCGAATAGAATCCTTCTCTCCCTGACGGATATTATAGAATTCCTGTATACGTAGGCCCAATGCCACTTTGTCCCCATATACTTGCTTCAAACAGATCAAAAATATCTTCTGCTGAACAGTCTTTGGCAGCGAGTACTTCACCGTGTCGAGAGCAATGCCTTTCAGGTGATCGCGCACCACTTCCACCTGATCTTCTGGCGGAACCCTCATTAACCTCATCCGTGACTTCATTTTATCCACCCAGCTCTTCGATCTTCAAGTCTTCCGGAAGTCCTGGGGAATCCACTGAAATCTGGAACATTCCTGTCTTGTGGATTATCACTGTGTGTGTGTGAATCTGGGGAACAGGAGTAGCCCGACTTCCAGAAGCTTCACCTTCCATTCTCTTGTCTTTTCAGAGTCAGGTACTATATTGGATGTTGCCACGGAAACAGAGACTCCGGGAGGAACCCAAAACCCGTCTACCTTGTCCGCCCTACAAAAATACTTTCAACCAAATTTTTTTTTTTCAAACTTTATTGAAAATGGTCCAACACCTAAACTTCCTTCAGAATGTTATTCTCAGCTTTTGGGGACCCTCAAATTCAGGGAAGAATCCTGCCGACTACGCCAATTGTTGGCTGTACCCCTCTCGCTCTGGCACAAGATGTTATCAGAAATAGAGCTCCAAATTTTCAGATGGCAGTAGTCGTGACTTTGGAACTCTACCTCAGAATGGAAGGGGTAAGCTACAAAAACTAACCTCTCCTCATAATCCCTAGGACCATGAGGGGAAAAAAAACTAAATTCAGGATTATCCCTTATTTGAAGGAGTCAATAAAACTCTATACTGTTTACTATAAATAGAACAAGTTTATTTAACCGATTCTCTTAATAATAAAGACTAAGAACAATAACATTTTAATTTCTAATCAATTTTCTTTCTATTCTTATCACTATACTAGCTAAAGAATTTTTCACATCAGGTTTAATATATTAACTTGTTTCTCTGATCTGTTTCTTTACAGGAATCACGTTTATACCCAAGAACTTTCAGATAAGTATCTAAAAAAACATTTCTCAATTTCTTTTAAATTGAACCAGATAACAAATAAGCTATACAGTAGATTACTAGTATTGATACTTTGTGTGTTCTTTGTTTTTGTTTTCACAGGTACCTGTCTTCACTCTAGAGAAGCTATCAAGGTAAGTATATTTAGTGTTGTCTTTGTCTTTCTCTATCTTTTCTTTTCTATCTTTTTCTCTTTTTCCTCAATAGCCACTTAGCTGATAACATTTCACTGGACGTGTAGTCTGTCTTGCGGAGGGGCCCTTGCTGGTTCTCCAACTTCCCGGTTCTTCTTCCAGGTCTTCTCCCTAAACCTATTTCTTAAAAACTTAATAGGAAGAAAAACCCTATCTATTCTCACACGTTGTTGATATTTCTTAGTTCTAGTGAATTATTAATTAATACTTAGGGCCAATTAAACTATTGAAATAAAATTACATAAAAATCCCTGTTCTGCTTCAAGCCTATACTAATCACTTATTTCC
The DNA here is from genome assembly GCF_901765095.1 of Microcaecilia unicolor. Taxonomy (NCBI): domain Eukaryota; kingdom Metazoa; phylum Chordata; class Amphibia; order Gymnophiona; family Siphonopidae; genus Microcaecilia; species Microcaecilia unicolor. The sequence goes on along the minus strand of NC_044034.1, from coordinate 313,610,203 downwards.
CTAACCCTGAAGAGGCTGATAACCCTTTCAGTCCCTTGCATCCAACATTCCTTAATCACTTTCTTATTCTCACATGTATTCCTACACTTTCCCCTATCATTCATATACTTCACTATCAAAATCAATCACACTTCATACCATCCCCCCCCCCTAGTTTATGATAATTGATCAAAAATTAAATAAACTCCCTGTTCTGGCTTTTCCTACATTCACTATCACTCTCACACTTTTTACTCTCACACTAAATCACTTTTCCACTTCCAATCACCAAAATCTCACACTTTCTCTCCCACACTGAGCTGCGCTTCCGCTCTCTTCAGTCACCAGCCTCTCACTCCCACTGTCAGTTAGCCTCATCTCCTAGGAGACCAAGCTTTGGCTTGGGATTCCGAGCAGTGCTGACCAATCCCAAGCCTTTTCCAACATTCTAAACTCCCTAGCTGACCAGCGGAATCTTGAGAAGCACAGCAAAATCTCCATTTTATTTTATAATTTCCCATAGGGTTTAATGGGAAATTATAAATAAAATTATACCTCCTTCCAATTTCTCCAAAACACCCCAAATTTTCCCTGCCACTAAAACCCTGAATCCTCCCTCTAACCATGCTTTTAAATTTTAAAAATACCCCAATTTTCCTATCCGTCGCACATTATCCCCTCTAACACCCCTCCAAAATTACCCAAATTTGTAAAACCCATCTCAAAAATTAATATACCCTTCCTTAATCCACCCTGTCGAATTTAAGAATTTAACCCTTTATTAACCCCTTCAAACTAGCACCCCTCCAAAAAAACCCCTAAAAATATTTAAATTCAAAAAACTAATCCGATAGAAAAATCAAGAAAAATCCCCTGAACATGAATCATAAATCCAAATTTAAAAAACCTTAAACCCCTGATTTTTTAAAATCAAAACCAAACTTATACAATTTAAAACATAAATAAATGGAAATTTTAGGTTAACAACCCCTTACCTTGTCCGTGATTTTCAGCACCCTCGATGCTACCCTCGGTTCCGATCCCGGACGTCCTGGTACGAAAACGGATCCAAAAATAAAAAGAACCGAAGCCGGCCCAAAATTTAGGCCCCGGCTTCGGCCTACCCCGCGAAGACGCGCTCGTTCGCGATTCGTGCATGAGGCGCGCTGCCTCATGCACACTCGCGCCGACGTTCTTTACTCGCCGGCCCTTTTCTTTTTTTAAAAAACACGCTGGGCTGCAGCGCTGCCTCCTGCAACGCTTCTCTTCAGCCCCGAAAATGGGCCGACGACTCTCCCGGACTTCCACGCGTCCCGGGAGTCAGAAAAACCCGACACTGCTTCTCCTCCCGGCCCCAAAAACAACGGCGCCATCCTCTTCACTCCCGGGGCCCGTTCCAATCAACCCCGGGAGCAAACGGCGATGCATCTCCTCCCTCCCGAGAATGGGCCACCGGAAGGCCCCAAAAACTCTCGGGGAGCGCCACTCCTCCACCGCAGCGCTCCCAAAAATCGCTGCTGCCTCCTGCAGCACCTCTTTTCTTCCTTAACCCCCCAAGATTCAGCCCGGAGCCCAGGTAAGTATTTATTTTATTTTTCTAACCCCAGGTTACAATAACCCTCCTCCTCCTTCCTTCCCGCCCTCGGCAGCCCTCCTCCTCCTCTCTGCCCCCCCCCCCCGTGTCATAACCCTCTACTTCCCGTGGTGGAAGCGGCGTCAGTTCCGTTACGAAGAAGGCACTGTCTGCAGGCTCCCCTCTGGCTTCAGCTTCTCCCTTCGCTCTTCACACAGAGTTTCCCGCCTTCGCGATGACGCATTTCCTGTTTCTGTGAAGGCGGGACACTTACTGTGTGAAGAGCAAAGGGTTATGATACGGGGGGGGGGGGCAGAGAGGAGGAGGAGGGCTGCTGTGGGCGGGAAGGAAGGACTCAGAGGGATAGAGAGTGGGACTGTTAAAGAGAGCCTCCTGTGTTTGTGGGGGCAGCAGTCAGGTGAAGGAAGGAAGGAACGGAGAGGGCAGGGGAGAGAGGAGAATGCTAGACATGGATGGGAGGAGAGAGCAGGGGGAGAGAACAGATTGCTGAACATGGAGAGAAGGGGAGAACATGGAGAGAAGGGGAGGGCAAGGAGGAGAGAAGGGGAGGGCATGGGGGAGAGAAGAGATCACTGGAGAGGAGGGGAGGGCAGGGGAGAGAGGAGAATGCTGGACATGGATAGGAGGGGAGAGCAGGGGGAGAGAACAGATTGCTGAACATGGAGAGAAGGGGAGAACATGGAGAGAAGGGGAGGGCAAGGAGGAGAGAAGGGGAGGGCATGGGGAGAGAAGAGATCGCTAGAGAGGAGGGGAGGGCAGGGGAGAGAGGAGAATGCTGGACATGGATGGGAGGGGAGAGCAGGGGGAGAGAACAGATTGCTGAACATGGAGAGAAGGGGAGGACATGGAGAGAAGGGGATGGCATGGAGGAGAGAAGGGGAGGGCCTGGGGAGAGAAGAGATCGCTGGTGAGGAGGGGAGGGCAGGGGAGAGAGGAGAATGTTGGACATGGATGGGAGGGGAGAGCAGGGGGAGAGAGAACAGATTGCTGAACATGGAGAGAAGGGGAGGACATTGAGAGAAGGGGATGGCATGGAGGAGAGAAGGGGAGGGCATGGGGAGAGAAGAGATCGCTGGAGAGGAGGGGAGGGCAGGGGAGAGAGGAGAATGCTGGACATGGATGGGAGGGGAGAGCAGGGGGAGAGAACAGATTGCTGAACATGGAGAGAAGGGGAGGGCATGGGGGAGAGAAGAGATCACTGGAGAGGAGGGGAGGGCAGGGGAGAGAGGAGAATTGCTGGACATGGATGAATGAATGGGGGCAGGGGAGAGAGGAAATTTGCTTGATATGGGTGGATGGAGGAAAGTCAGGAAGGAAATGCACATGGATGGAAGAGAGAAGAGAGGAGAAATGTTGGACAAGGATGGAGGGAAGGAAAGACAAAGGAAGGGGATGCACATGGAGAGAGGGCAGAACCTAGATGGAAGGGGCAGGGAGAGAGGGCAGCCTTTGGATGGAGGGGACAGGAGAGAAAGGGCAGACACTGGATGGCAGGGAGAGAGAGAGAGAGAGAGAGAGAGAGAGAGAGAGAAAGCAGATGCTGGATGGAAGGAAGACAGTGAAAAGAAGATGAGGAAAGCAGAAACCAGAGACAACAAACTAAGTAAAATATATATTTTTATTTTTTTGCTTTAGGATAAAGTAGTATTGTAGCTGTGTTAATAAATGCTTATAAATAGAACATGGAAATAAGGTAATCTTTATTGGACTAATTTTAATATATTTGACTAACTTTCGGAGAACAAAACCCCCTTCCTCAGGTCAGGATAGGATATTGCAAAATCACTATACTGTACTGATATGAGGAAGGAGATTTTGGCCTCTGAAAGCTAAATGTATTAGTTCAATAAAATGGTATTATTTTATTTTCTGTTTCTGTGGTGTTGCATTGTATGCTCAGTCTGGCCTCTTGGGGTTCAGTTTAATTTTTGTCTAAATAGAAAGTTTGATTACTTATTCTATAGTGGTTTAGGGTTTATCTGTGTTTGTGAAAAAGACACGGCTTTCAGTTGGCATTGACTGTGCAGGATCGACGATCTGTACTATTCTGTCAGGTTACGTTTTACAACAGGTGAATTGATGTTCTAGTGTTCACTGTAGTGTTTAAGATGCTTTCCTTTTCCTTATGTGACTCATAGAAATTACTGCTTATGGTATGGTAAAATGTTTTCTAGAGATCCTGAGTGTTTTGTATTCTCGGTATGCCTAGAACTGGATTTGGGGGGGGGGGGGGGGGTTAAAAAATGACCGGCCCCGGGTGTGAACTACCCTAGCTATGCCACTGAAGTTGAGACATCCTATATGGTTATTTAGGGGTCCTTTTACTAAACTGCAGTAAAAAGTGGCCTGTGGTAGTGTGTGAGCATGTTTTTTTTGCACGTGCTGGGTCATTTTTTATTGTGTCAGGGAAAACGGGCATTTTTTAATGGCCAGGAAATGGGAGTGCACTAAAATTAAAACTAGCACGCACCTATTTATGGCCTGGGCCCTTACTGACACCCATTGATCCAGCAGTAAAGGCTCACATGCTACATGCACGGTAACCATTCACCATGTGCCAACTGCCGATTACCACCAGAAATGCTGATCGCAGTACAAAATAAAAAAATAATTTCTACCGCCAGAATGCGTAAATGCCAAATCTGAAATTACCACTGGGAGCACACTAGCCTGGTGGTAGTCACATTTTGGCGCATGCTTCACATGCATAAGCCCTCCTGTGGCTTAGTAAAAGGGCTAAAAATGCTAGTGCGCCTACAGCATGACTTAGAAAACAGAGCCCTTAGCTGGTTATTGTACTGAAAATCACCACTAACTGGTTAAATTGATGGTTCACCCTAACTTTGGATGTTGCCCACCCTTAACCAATCCAGTTAAGGGGTGGCCAGTTAACGGACGTATTCTATGGCACTGATATCATGGAATGCTCTGTCTCTAGAGATTCAGGAAATACAGGACACTTCAAGAGAGAGTTGAAAACTTTTCTTCCCCAACAGTTTTACTAGGTAGTTTAAACTGAAAAAAGTATTGACAGGCTGATTATTTATGTATTTATTTGATACTTGTATCCCACATTATCTGAATACAATTATTCTGCTCTATGTGGATTACGTAAGTAATGAACAGTGCAAGTCAATGTATAATGTTATGAAAATTGTAAGAGCTAATGAAACATTCTTGAAAAAGTAGCGGCGAGGAGAAAGATCTTGGCTATAACCGATTTCAACATCTAAAGAAGGAATTTATTGAAAAGAAAAACCTTCAATAATTTGCAGAAGGTCAGATAGTTATTGAGTTGTCTTATTTCCCTTGGGATAGAATTCCACTATTTAGTGCCTAAATTAGAGAAATCTCGAGTTAGAGTGAATTTGTATTTGATATTATTATGTGTTGTACACTTTGAGCTGGAAAAGAAGACTTGACTGATGCCTTTATGGGTTTTTATGTTGCTGGATATTTTATACTTATTGTTTTAAATATTGTTAGTCATTGTTTAGGCAGTTTTTACTGTGTATGTATATTGTTCTCCAATTAGAATTAGATAATGCAGTATATAAATAAATAAACCAGTAAAGTGCAGCTGAACATCAGCTGCTGTCATGCTCAGCATGGTTTAACTGGGCAGGAGCCTTTCCTGCCTGGATAAACCCTCTTTGAATATTGGGCCCAGGGAACTCAGTGGCTAAGTTCATGGCCTTAGCAAGGCCCATGAATATAAAACATTAGGCTCCCACTAAACCAAAAGAAAAAGGGCATGGGTTAATCCAAAGTCATCAGAAAAGAATAAACAAATCATATGTCAGCATTGGTTGAAAAAGAAAACCTATGGGAGGATCTCAGCATCAGGCTCAAAGAGACTGATTTACTGATATGTGCTACCATATGTCCTCATGACACTAAAATAGACATATGAATAGGCACTATTCACTCCAAGGCAAGTCATGTTTAAAATCAACAATTAGGGCTAGATTCTATTTTAGTGGAGGAGTGGCCTAGTGGTTAGGGTGGTGGACTTTGGTCCTGAGGAACTGAGTTCGATTCCCACTTCAGACACAGGCAACTCCTTGTGACTCTGGGCAAGTCACTTAACCCTTAAATATATAAGCCACATTGAGCCTGCCATGAGTGGGAAAGCGTGGGGTACAAATGTAACAAAAATAAAATAAGGCACCAAAATTGTGGCCAAAAAAATGCTATTCTATAAGCTACGCTTATAGTAAGGAATGGTTTAAAGAATAGCGCTTACACCAGGAAATCATGCTTAACTTTAGGTATACCAGCAGCAACGCGGTGCAAATGTATGTGTCTACATTAGGCAAATATCCACGTTATTCTATAACAACATGTGTTATTTTTATAAATGCTCCCGTTCCACCCATGCCCCACCCATTTCCATGTCCTCTTTTTCAAATGATGCGTAAAATTCAATTAAATTTAATCACTGCTAATAATTAAAAAGCCAATTATTGGTGCTAATTAGCTTCTTATTTAATTTAACTGCATACATAAATTGGGAATGCACCCAAATTTGTCAGCGCAGTTTTTGGCGACTTTTACAGAATTAGGGTGCTAATGTGCATTAATAGCAGCACTCCTTTGCAAATCAGTACTCAACTTTAAGTAACAGGAAGGACTGTAGTCCTCATTAGTGCTTCTGTCCAAGCACAGTCAGCTGCAGATAAATATACAAGCACAATAAACGGAACCTGATTCCATCCACTATACAGCATGCTTGATTGTTTTCATGTTTTCAGCAGCCATATTCTGGTTTTGTAGCAGCTGCAGTTTTAAGTATAATAGTTGCTGACAAATACAGTAGCACTGTGCAAATATTTATTCTGCTTTTGTTTTTGTGTAGACCTAATTGCTTGCTACTATGTGCATAGAAACAGCTAATATTCGCCTTGGAAAAGGTTCTATTCAATTATTGACATATTAAAGAACATTAAGCCACAATAAATCTTTGAAGTTGTATGACATTGATAGGTCTATTTGCCACTTTTGCAACAGTGAGCTTGTATATTGGCTTTTGCAAGTGTAGTAATGACCATCAAAAGAAATCATAGCCCAGGATAACAGTACTTCCATGTTCAAATGGCTAATAAAGATGCAGATATGGGGCATATGAAGAAATCCATTATGAGTCCTCATTTGCATACATTTTAGCAGACGTATGTAGGGGCCAGTAGCAATTCTGAATGTCATCATTAAGCTTATGTCATTTTCCAGTAAATACCATGTGATACCTTTGTTCTGTGAGAAGCATTGGTTGCCAGTTCTTTTTTTTTAAATTCCTTTTAAGGTTTTGGTTTTGACTAATACTGGAGATCCATTCTTTTTGGACTATGTTGGAACTATGTTGTTCCTTATACTATGGTGCAACTCTTGAGATCAAGTCACCAGGTGCTTCCTTCCTGAGGTGTAATTCATTTAGCTACCATCTGTTGAATTATTTTTATGGTGATAGCACCAACACTCTGGAATGACTTGCTAGGATGTTTACACCTGGAGATGTCATTCCCTAAGTTTAAAGTCAGTCTGAAAGCCTATATTTTGGAATCTGAGGCTTGCAACTAATCACTGACTCAGGTGGTGGAGTCTGGGACACAGCAAGAAAACGTACAAGAAAATGTTTATTATTATGTTTACTTTTTACTTAAGTTGTTTGTAATTGTATTACTGAGTTATTTTATTTCTGATGTTTTTCTTTTTTATTATTGTAAACTGCTTGGTTCTGTTTTAGGCAGTTTATAACATTTTATTAAAACTTTATAGGTTCTGTTTGCAAAGGGGATAATGTTGAGATGTGTTATTTTACCACTAACTTGTGTTGTTTTAGCACAAATACCATTTTATACAATGAGACCTAGTTACTAATAACTGGAGTTAACGGTAAAATAACACGTCTTAATGGTAGCCCACAAAAACTTACCCTCAAAATATGTTTACAATAAAAGACATCGGCGATGACATTCAAAAGATTTGTCTGGTTAACTTCAGGAGTTAACCATTTTTTAGGGCCTGATATGCAGCCTGCCATATTAATTAACTTAAAAGCTGCTCACAGCCGCAGACTGAATTAACCTCAGATATTCAATGCTGGGTCATGTCCATCCTCTGCATTGAATAAGGGTTAGGAGTTAAAAGCAGCATCAAAAAGGTGGGCTTTTAGCTTAGATTTGAAGATGGCCAGAGATGGAGCTTGACGTACGAAGCCTACTTTTGTTCAAGGCAGTCACACAGTACATTGTCTTCCTCATCTGTCCCCCAAGCTTTGAGCACTTTCAGAGAGGTAATTAAAAGATAGTAAGTGCCTTATCTATTGAAGATTATTATTTACTTCAAGCAGATACCTGAAAGAGTTTAAATCTTGTGAAACACATATGTCTGAAAATTGTCTTGAACATCTCTAGGAAGAATCTGTACACAGTAGTTAATCTTTTAAAATCACTAACAAATACTGTTACATACTCTTTGCTAACAGTGGCAATATTCTATGGTAGATCTATGTTACTTTTTGGCTAGTACTACTTAGATTTCTTTCCTACAGATTCTTCAGAAGCTAGTAACAGTGACAAAACTATTAGAACAATTTCATGAAAAGGTCTATCTAAATTCCGGAATCATATTTATTTTATCAAGAACTTCCAGTATAGAAAGTCAACACAGCCTATAAGCACCAGGGCTGGATTTATATTATAGCACCAAGACTGGATTTAAACTGTAGTGCCTATAGTCAAAGGGAGGGAATAACCTGTTTTAACAGTCATCCTACTCAGATAACCTCCCTTCTCCCAGCATCCCTTATTACCTCTGCTCCAGTCGTGAAGTATGTCCAAGTTCAGTCACTGAGGGCCGCAATTTTCAGGATATCCCTAATGAATATGCATGAAAGAGATTTACATGCCCATTCTATCCATTATAATCAACTTTCTCTCATATATATTCATTAGGGGAATCCTGAAAATCTGACCTTTTTGTGGCCCTTGAGTACTGAACATAAGCTCCTGTAAAAAGTAACTTCAGCAGGGGACACACCAGCCCTAGCATGCTGATAGGCCCCTGTAGATCTCTGCCCCTTCTTCTACACAGGCTTCATGTATGCATGTTGAGGTCTATAAGTCTGTCCTATTTCACTTTGTGATGGAAACCACTGACCATTTTAGTAGCCACCCTCTAGATCAACTCCAACCTATTTATATCTTTTTGATGGCATGGTCTCCAGAATTATACACGGTACTCTAAATGGGGCATCAACAGAGAGTTATACAGAGGTATTTTCATCACTTTTTTTTCCTGCTGGCTATTCCTCTCCCTATGCAGCCACATATCTTTCTGGCTTTTACTGTCATCTTCTCTATTTGGCCACTCTTTCTTGCATGCTTGGAAGTACTTCACCCCCTATATTTTACCACTTCCTTGGATTTTTACATCCCAAATGCATGATCCTGAATTTTTTAACTTTAAATCTTAGTTGCCGAATCTGGACCATTCCAAGCTTCCTTAGATCCAAATTTGCCCTACAGAATTGATCCAGTCCTGGGTTTACCCCATTGCATGCAGGGACTTGTAGTTCTGATTTCCCTGTTGTATTCCCTACAAAAAAAAAACAAAAACCGAAACAAGGCTACAAGCCCCACTACATGCAATGAGGTAAAGGACTAGATCAACCCTGCGGGCAAATCTGGACCCAGCTGGCAAACTTACTCACCACTATTAAAACACAAACAAATGCATGGCACAATCCCACACCTATCCCTCCAATTTATTTTTAAAAATGTTCTGCCTCATCCCTTCTCCCAATGCCTCTAGTTAAAATGACTAAAACCCCTCAAGTTTATCTTGCCCTACCCCCCCCCCCATCTCCACACCTCAAATCTCATAGACCCCTAAACATTATGGCTATTTTCATGCTCTCAGTTGCATAGTAAAGGAGATAGCAACTTTGTCATGGTGTGCATTGCCTCCTCCTGGTTCATTCTATCAGGCTCAAGCAAATGTCTCAAGTAGCAACAGTATAGCAGATCTTCTTTGACCCTTGGGTGGCAGACCTCTTCAGCTTCAAGAGCTTTATGGGGAGGAATGGGGTGGCTCTTCAACCACATTGTAGGTAATTGGTGGTATTCCCTAGTGGTAGGCAGTCCATGTGACCACACAGGTTGTACAAACCAAAAGTTGGCCCTCTTTCCAGGCCAAGAGCATAACAATTTCTTGAGGTAAGATCTGCTGTGAGTAGCCTAATGGTTAGTGCAGCAGGCTTTGATTGTGGTAACTAGGGTTTAAATCCTACTGCAGCTCCTTGTGTCCTTGGGCAAGTCACTTAACACTTCATTGCCCCAGGTATAAAAAACTTAGATTATAAACCTTCTAGGGACAGAGAAAGTACCTGCACATAAAGTGTACAGCGCTGCATACATCTAGTAGTGCTATAGAAATAATTAGTAATAGTAGTAATGCCTGCAATGGACAAGGGTTGAGGTCAGATACATGAGCTGGTAGCAGAAAAGACTCAAGAATTAATGTGCCATTCCCCCTTCAACTTGCCTAGTTTTGACTGGATCACCTACGCTCCAACTTACCATTATCTTCTGCCTTTCTCAGTGAACTAGAAAACATCCTACTATAATTGCTGCAAACAGCAGAGGAGTTTAATTTAAATTCCTAGGGCTGTTTTAAAGAAAAGCTGGGTTTTGCAAGTCCCTACACAAAAGGCCTCAAATTGAACAGTAGATGGAATGAAAATGACGCTCTTTTTAAAAAAAAACAACAAATTTTCAATTACCATTGTGTTGTATTTGTTGTTAAATCTCCATAAAAGAGTTATTGTCTGTACGTAAAAAGCAGGATAATTGGCAGAGGACTGTATTCCAGCAGGGTAAATAAACAAGAAACAAGCCTTTAACAATGGGATAAATCCATTAAAAACCAGAAGACTGTACTTTATGAAACAGCATTCTTTATTCTGCATTGCATTAGCTCAGGTTAATGAGTGTAATGTGACTCTGTCTTGCAGATTTTATTCCTGTCACCTCCGGCTCAGTGCGATAATGGTGTAGGAGATTAGATCAGAATCTGGTTTCATGACTTATTCAGACAAGAAAAATGCAGGGAAGCCATATTTAGTGCAGCTGACAGAACTGAATAAAAATCTAATATCAAAACAACCAAGTACAAAAAGGACTACAAATCTACTGTTTACTTTAACCTTCTATGATTAATTCTATTAATATTTTTATGAGAATTGGCAAATATTTACTCGTTCAAATGAGAAGTATAGTCCAATAAAGTCAGTGCTGTGAATTCATGGAAAAAGAAAGAGGAAAGCCCACCAGAAATAAACAGTGCTAAAGGTAGAATAGTGTTTGACTACCATGTGTGACTGTTAGCATAATCACTCCAGGTAGCATGCTTGTGCCTGCTCTACCATTTACAGCTCATATTTATTTGGTATTCATTGATCTTTTCCGACCATAGCTTGGTGGAAATGGATTGTGAAGCTTAATCTGTTTCCCTTGCTTAGTTCTTGGCTGTACCAGTACTTCATGTGTTTCCTCCTAACTCATTAAAAACCAGGCCACCATATAAGGGGCATTAGTGAAAGCTGGCATTGGTTTTGAAATGAAAGGAGGAAGGCAGTTTTATGAAATACTGCTGTGTTCTTTGGTGGGGAGAAGAGAGAGTCTCTTACATTTCATAATCATGCAGTTATACATATAGCTGATCTAGTGCTTAGAAAATACCAAATTCTTCTTGCAAGTTAATAGAAACTCTACCCCTTCCTGTAATAGAAGCTCATTATATTATTTCAGTTGCATATCTGGAAGAGCATCTTGTGATACTCATTATATAGATAGATAGATAGATAGATAGATAGATAGATAGATAGATAGATAGATAGATAGATAGATAGATAGATAGAGAGGTCTTTAAACTGGGTTTCCAAATCAACCAAACAATTGCCATGGTTCCAGACCATATATCAGAGTAGAAATAGAGTGTAACTTACTTGAAAATATGTCCACTGTTGATTTAGAGGAGATGTAAAGTCCTGATTGCTAGATGTAAAGTCCTGATTGCTTCCTATCGATTATCCATGGAGGGGCATAATCGAACAGAAACGCCTATCTCCAAGGGCGTTTATCTCCGAGAAGGGGTCCGTGAAGGGGCGGGCTGAACCGTATTTTCGAAAAAATAGACGTTTTTGAGCTGGGCGTTTGTTTTTTTTAGCGATAATAGAAACTAAAAACGCCCAGCTCAAAAATGTCCTAATCTGAGCCATTTGGTCGTGGGAGGGGCCACAATTCGTAGTACACTCACCCCCCTGATATGCCAGGACACCAACTGGGCACCCTAGGTCAGTGCAGTAGACTTCAGAAAAAGCTCCCACATGCATAGCTCCCTTACCACGGGTGCTGAGCTCCCAACCCCCTCCCCCAAAACCCACTACCCACAAATGTACAACACTACCATAGCTCTTAGGGGTGAAGGGGGCACCTACATGTGGGTACAGTGGGTTTTGGAGGCCTCCCATTTACCAGCACAAGTGTTACAGGTAGGGGGGGATGGGCCTGGGTCCACCTGGCTGAAGTGCACTGCGGTACCCACTAAAAGTGCTCCAGGGACCTGCATACATGCAGGCCTCTAGGACTTGTTACTGCTGTATAACATTGGCACACCAGTTTACACCTGAAGACTAATCTCTCCGAAAACGTCCTTTATTGGAATAAGCACGTTTACTCACAGTTAACTGCAGATCAGAGGTTGTGCCCTACCACTGGCAATGAGTCTCCCTGGTAGTGAGCTTAGCAGGTCAGAGCTGGCAGAATGCTGTACAATGCCCTCTTTCAGCCACATTCAAGGTAAGAGCTAAGTTCTCTAACGTGGCTAACCCATGGAAGGTGTCTAAAACTGGCTAACACAAATGGCCACTACCTCATGGACTACCAGAAACACAACAGGGCACACTCTGACCCAGTAGGCAGGGGGTAAAGCACCATGGGAGAAGAGCCTACCAACTACCAACATCGTGAGACTGTAACACAAGCTAATGAAATCACGGAGCCCAATACCCTACACCCACCACAATGCAATGATGATGTGATCCTGTAGTGCACCCGAGAGCCACATCTGACCCAGGGAAAGGCTGTGAGAGGATCGAACATATTCTGCTGTCATGGAGGTGGGTACGGCATTTGAGGGTGGCATACAGGCTGGAAAAAAAGTTTGTAAAGTGGGTTTATTTTGGTGGAGGGGGTTAGTGATCACTGGGGGAGTCCGGGGAGGTCATCTTCGATTCCCTCCATTGGTCATCTGGGGCACTTTTTTGGGACTTGTTTGTGAAAAAAAAGGGTCCAAAAAAAGTGACCCAAAATCGCAGTAAAAATGCCTTTTTGTTTTCGATTATCAGCTAAAGACGCCCATCTCTCATCGGCTGCTAACCACGCCCCAGTCCTGCCTCTGACACGCCTCCGACACGCCCCCGTCAACTTTATTTGTTTCCGCGACGGAGTGCAGTTGGAAACGCCCAAAATCGGCTTTCGATTATACCGATTTGGGTGCCTTTGCCAGAAAAACGCCCATCTCCCGATTTGGGTCGCAATATAGGCGTTTTTCTCTTTTGATTATAAGCAGGATAGTCACTTTTGCCAGTGTGATCAACTCATCCCTTGCAACATTGGAAGACTTATCTAATAATGAATTAGCTTCAATCTTCTGTCCAAAAGATGATCCAGAAGGCTACAGTGACTCCAGGATTCACCAGTACAGGCCACATAACTATCAACCCCACTGGGCTATACACTTCCAGGATACAGAGGACCTGCTCGATAATTGAGGCTCAACAAGGTCTCTTTTGAGTTCCGCTGTAAGAAAGAAACACCAGAGCAACCCAACATCTTAGCACCTTCCACACGCGAGCCAATTCTGTATTTCTCCAGTATCGGCTACACCATCCACAAGGTTTACACTGGCATGGAAGGGAGCACCTGTGCTTTATCATTCCTCTTCTTACCCATACAGGCAGTTGAGAGCAGGTAAGCTGAGCCAAACTGGAGAACACTGCAGAGCTCCTGCTCACACGTCTCATCCAGATGCCATCTTGCTTCCATCTACAGGGTATATTTTCAATAGAAAATCTAACTGCAAAAGCATGTGCATACTTTTTAAGTCTGCATAGGACCACTGAATAACCATTGTATTTGAATGTTGCTTTGTTGGGTGTCTCAAGTAGGGCCATGCTATTGTTAAGTGATTTCAGTCTGACAAATATTGGTTGGAACATCTTGGCTGTAGTATCATGTGGAGGGGCATAATCGAACGTCGCCGGCCAAATAGATCGCTGGCGCTACAGCTGGCCGGAACCGTATTATCGAAAAAGATGGCCGGCCATTTTTTTTTCGATAATACATTTTAGCCCGGCCACATGCCTTGAAGTTTGCCGGGTTTGAGATGGCCGGGTTTGTTTTTCAGCGATAATGGAAAGTTATGTCGGCCATCTCAAACCCCGGCCAAATTCAAGGCATTTGGCCGTGGGAGGAGCTAGCATTTTTAGTGCACTGGCCCCCCTGACATGCCAGGACACCAATCAGCCACCCTAGGGGTCACTGCAGTGGACTTCAGAAAAGCTCCCACGTGCATAGCTCCCTTACTTTGGGAGCTGAGCCCCCCAACCCCCCCCCCCCAAACCCACTACCCACAAATGTACTGCACCCACTAAAATTGCTCCAGGGACCTGCATACAGCCTCTAGGACTTATTGCTGCTGTATAACTTTGGCACACCAGTTCACACCTGAGGACTAATCTCTCTGGAAAAGTCCTTTCTTGAAATAACCACGTTTACTCACAGTTAACTGCAGATCAGAGGTTGTGCCCCACTGGCAAAGAATCCCCTGGTACTAAGATTAGCAGTAGGTCAGAGCAGTGGCGTAGCCAGACAACCAATTTTGGGTGGGCCTGAGCACAAAGTGGGTGGGCACAAAATTTTCTCTCCCCCCCTCTCCCCAACTCAAAATATAAATACTTTAGCTGATGAGGATCCCTAATCTCCATCAGCTTTGGACCTCCACCAGAGATGGCCAGAACTTCTCCCCGCCAAGCCTAGCAGGCAGTAGCAACTGATGCCAGCACCCTATACATGCTTAGTTGTCAGTGGCTCCAGGATGCTGCCCCCATCTGCCAAGCTCAGCAAAGCAGCCCTGGAAGAGATCCCCAGCTGGCCGGGCTTGGGGATCCCCACTAGCCACAGCAAGGGTCAGGGCTGCTGTTAACCATGCTGGTGACCAGGGCAGAAAATAAAGAAGCCCCTCCCCCAATTCCCTCTCCTCTCCAATCTCTTCATCTGCCCTTACAGTCACACTGATAGACCCTCACAAATTACAGAAGGGATCACAAATTAGAAATAAAAATATGTAGACAAAATTGAACTGGGAACCTCAGCATGCACTGCAGTACTGGAGAAAAACAAAACAAAAACTTACAATAAAAAGACATCCACTATGCACATTTCCCAAAGCTAACAAATTCCATTTAAAACATTCAAAATAAAATGATTTTTCTTTTTTATTTATTTATTTATTTATTTGTTGCATTTGTATCCCACATTTTCCCACCTATTTGCGGGCTCAGTGTGGCTTACAATACATTGTAAATGATGGAAATACAATTTGTTGCAGTACGATTATGGGTTACATTTTGAGGAGTTATGGGAAGACAAAGTCAAATATCATGTCTGGACATTTTATTTTTCCATCATGTTGGTTCCAATTTCTCTTTCCCGCTTTCCTCTCTGTCTTCTGCTAATTCTTCAAGCGGCTGTCCATTTGTCTTTTTTTCGCCTGTCGTTTCATTTCCTCACTACACCTGCCTCTGAAATATTGATCTTTCCATTTTAGCTCTTTCCTTTCTTTCTTTTTTTCTTTTCTGCCTCTGTACACTCAAATTTCATCCTCTTTCTAAATCTTTTCCTTCTTTTTACTTTTCAGATATCTATGACATTTCCATTTCCTTTCACCCACTAGCTCTCCCATTCCCCATCTCTCTCCTTGCCAGCCTATCATTCCTTTCCATCTTCAATCAACGCACCATTACCATATTTCTACCCATGTAATCACTGTTCTCTCATTTATTTCCTTGCTATCTCCACTCCCTGGGCCTCTCCACCATTCCCAGTGTCTCCCTCCCTCCCTCCCTCCACCCTTCCAGCCCAGCATCTGTTCCCTGTTTTTCCCATCCTCACCCTCTAGCCTGATATCTCCCTATCCCTTTTACCTCCCATCACCAGCATCTTCCTGTCCCATCTATCTCCCCTCCCCCATTGGTCAGCATTTTTCCCTTTCTCTTCCCTACCATCCATTGTCCATTTTCTCTCCCTGGATCCATCTTCCCTCTTTCTCCCCTCCCCCGCTTGTGCATCTCTCCTTTCCTCTCCTCTCTTCCACCTTCATGTCCTACTTTTCTCCCTCTCCCTGCCTTGAGCCCCTGGTCTAACATCTCACTCTCCTCCCCCTCCCCATGCCATGCCACGCCACGCCACACAGCATCTCTTCATCCTTCCTTCCGCTTACTTCACTGCCATGTTCAACATTTCCCCTCTCATCTCTCCCTCCTTTCCTTCCACTTCCATATCCAACACTTTTTTTTCTCTCTGGTCCTTTACCACTCCTATGCAGCCTTTCCCTCCCTCTCCCCACCCCACCCCACCCATATCCAACAATTTTCCCTCTCTTTCCCCTTGCACCATCTCTCCATCCCTCCTCCCACATCGAACAATTATTCCTCCACCCCACCTAGCACTACCCTGTCTCACTCCCTCATCCCAACAGTGCCCCTGTCTCTCCCTCTCTCCCTGACCCCTCAAGCCACCTAACAGCATGCTGTACCTTTTTCCCCTCTCTCCTCCTCCCTCCCCCGGCCCTGCCCCCACCATGCTGCACCTTTTCCCCCTCCCTCCGCCGCCCCCACCGCCATGCAGCACCTTTTTCCCCTGCCTCCGCCATGCTGCACGCACCTTTTTCCCCTTTCTCGTCAGCCAGCCAGTCCAGCTCTTCTGCACGTCTACTCTGCAACAGCGCCACGTCCGTCAGCAGCACGCTGCTACATGACGACTGCTTCCTTCCGGCTGGCCTTACCTCCGATACTCTTTCTGAAGAGGCGGGGCCAGCACAGAGGAAGCACTCGTAGCGGACAGCGTCGCGCATCTCGATCTAGCTAGCACCGCTGCCGGAGTCCGGACGGAGATGACAGTGGAGGAAGGAGGAAAGAGGAAGCAGGGAGGGAACAAAACTTGCGGTGTGCCGGTGGTTTGGGTGTCTAGGTGCACCGTTGCTGGGTGGGCCCGAGCCCAAAGTGGGTGGGCCCAGGCCCACCCAGGCCCACCCGTGGCTACGCCCCTGGGTCAGAGCTGGCAGAATGCTGTACAATGCCCTCTTTCAGCACCATTCAAGGTAAGAACTACGTTCTCTAATGTGGGTAACACAGGAAAGGGAACTAAAACTGACTTACAAAAATGGCCACTACCGCATGGACTACAACAGGAATCAAAACAGGGCACACTCTGACCCAGTTAGCGGGGGGGGGGAAAGCACCATGGGAGTAGAGCCCAGTACCCTAAACCCACCACAATGCATTGCTAATGTGACTCTGCAGGGCACCTAACAGAAAAGGTGTCACACTCACCCGAGAGCCACATCGCAACCAGGGAAAGGCTGTCGGAGGATACAACATATTCTGCTGTCATGGAGGTGGGTACAGCATTTGAGGCTGGCAATACAGGCTGGCAAAAAAGGTTTTTAATTTTATTTTTTTAGTATGGAAGGGGGTTGGTGACCACTGGGGGAGTATGGGGAAGTCATCCCCCATTCCCTCCAGTGGTCATCTGGTCAGTTGGGGCACCTTTTTGAGGCTTGGTCGTGAAAATAAAAGGACCAAGTAAACCCGGTGAAATACTGCTTAACGCCGCTTTGTTTTTTTCATTATCGGCGAAAGCTGGCCATCTGATAGTCACGCCCATGCCTGCCCATGTCCCGCCTTCGCTAATCTACCAACACGCCCCCTTGAACTTTCGCCGGTGAAGCGACAAGAAAGCGGCGATGCTGTCAAAAATGCCTCTTTCGATTATACCGATTTCACCGTTTTAAGAAATTGCCGGCCATCTCCCGATTTGTGTTGGAAGATAGCCGGCAATCACTTTCGATTATAAGCTGGATAGAAGGCAGGAAATCTGCCAGAAGTATATGATTGGGTGCATAGTAAGAAAACTGAGCCCATATTTCTACTGTATAAGTCTCAGGTGAAGTCTCATCTGAGTATCAACTACAATTCTGAAGACCACAGTTTCAAAAGGAAGTAAATTTAATGTAAACCAGATGGCTTCAATTTGGAAGGTGGCTACTAGAGATGTGACATTTGTTATATCATGTCATTTTGTTTTTTGACTGAAATGATAAAAAAACAAGAAATTTAGCTTTTTTACCTGTGTTGTAAGTACTCTTCTGAAAGTGTGCAATATTGATTGGGAGAGTATGCACCACTGGAGAAGAGTGTGTACAACTGAGAAAGAGTTTGCACTACTAATGATGTAGCTACTGAAATGAATTTTTTTTAACCCAAAGAAAATGAAAATGTCAAAAGCACGAATCACTTAATAGACTAATCAATGTATTGAGGCATAAACTTTCAAGGAATGGAGTCCACTTCATCAGACACATCCCAGAGCAGCTCCTTGTGACCATGGGCAAGTCACTGAACCCTCCATTGACTCAGGTACAAACTTAGGGGCCTTTCACTAAAGGTTATTATGCCTTAATACATGCTTACTGTAAAATGCATTATAGTGTTTTCCAGTAATTTGCTACTTACTGCACGCTAAGCTATGTTATTTATTTTTCAAAAATATTTTTTGGAGGGTGATGCCATAGGTGGGGAATGGGTGTGAAAGTGTTATTCAGGTACATAAGTACATAAGTAATGGCAAACTGGGAAAAGACCAAGGGTCCATCGAGCCCAGCATCCTGTCCACGACAGCGGCCAATCCAGGCCAAGGGCACCTGGCAAGCTTCCCAAACGTACAAACATTCTATACATGTTATTCCTGGAATTGTGGATTTTTCCCAAGTCCATTTAGTAGCGGTTTATGGACTTGTCCTTTAGGAAACCATCTAACCCCTTTTTAAATTCTACCAAGCTAACCACCTTCACCATGTTCTCCGGCAACAAATTCCAGAGTTTAATTACATGTTGGGTGAAGAAAAATTTTCTCTGATTTGTTTTAAATTTACCACACTGTAGTTTCATCGCATGCCCCCTAGTCCTAGTATTTTTGGAAAGCGTGAACAGAGGCTTCACATCCATCTGTTCCACTCCACTCATTATTTTATATACCCCTATCATGTCTCAGCCATCTCTTCTCCAAGCTGAAAAGCCCTAGCCTCCTTAGTCTTTCTTCATAGGCAGTCGTCCCATCCCTGCTATCATTTTAATCGCCCTTCGCTGCACCTTTTCCAATTCCACTATATCTTTCTTGAGATGCGGCGACCAGAATTGAACACAATACTCAAGGTGCGGTCGCACCATGGAGCGATATAACGGCATTATAACATCCTCACACCTGTTTTCCATACCTTTCCTAATAATACCCAACATTCTATTCGCTTTGCGAGCCGCAGCAGCACACTGAGCGGAAGGTTTCAGTGTATTATCGACGACACCCAGATCCCTTTCTTGGTCCGTAACGCCTAACGTGGAACCTTGCATGATGTAGCTATAATTCGGGTTCTTTTTTCCCACATGCATCACCTTGCACTTGCTCACATTAAACGTCATCTGCCATCTAGCCGCCCAGTCTCCTAGTCTCGTAAGGCCCTTCTGTAATTTTTCACAATCCTGTCGCGAATTAATGACTTTGAATAACTTTGTGTCATCAGCAAATTTAATTACCTCGCTAGTTACTCCCATCTCTAAATCATTTATAAATATACTAAAAAGCAGTGGTCCTAGCACAGACCCCTGAGGTAGCACATTATATGATTAGTGCACAATACCTCAATGATGCAGACTTAATGTGGGAACACTTAGCATTTCCTAAATAGAGGTGGTAAGTGTTCCTTTGTTAATTATTTCCAGTTGCTGCACACTAATGACATTAGTGTACGATCTGCAAATAACCCCTCCCCCCCAAAAAAGACATATTTTACTGCAGTATTAAAATGGGTTTAGTGTGTGGAAAAGTCCCACATTAAAACACGCTAAGCCCATTTGTTAACTCGTTTTAGTAACAGGCTCTTTAGATCTCTAAGGATCTCTGAGGGAGAGAGAGAATTACAGAACTGGGCAGTTAGAGTGAATAGATAGACTAGATAGGCTTGATGATCTTTGTCTACTGTCTTATTCTAAGTTTTTATGCTTAATAATTTTCAGGCACACTTACGTTTTCAAGAAATGGTGTAAAGTATCCATGCTAGTAACATGTCTTCAACAAACATGCTTTTATTGTAAACTAAGGTGGTTAATTTAGAAGCTCTGTTCTTGTTTTGGACATCTGAGAACTGGCATTTAGCCATCCATATTGTATGGACATCCAAGTCCCAATTTTACAAAGACAGAATGTGGACATTCCCTGGAGTGCTCACAAAAATGTCTACTGTGACATCCTTTAACTTCATTTAGTGAACTGCTCAATCAGAGCTCCTTTCTGTAATGTGGATGTGCCAAGTACCCAGTCTAAATATGAATGTCCATCCCTTCACCTTCTGTGATTAGAGTTGGATGTCTATATTTTGGACCATCTCATCACACCCAAAACATACTCAGACCATGCCCCCTTGCCATATGGATACGAACATTTATGTTGGATGTTTCTAGCACATGGACATCCATCTCTCATGTATTTTACAACTTCCATCCTGTTCTAAAATATATGTGAGATGGACCTCCATTTGTGACGTACTGCCTGGGACATCCTCATTCTGAGCTGGACATGCTTTCTAAACTGCCCTTCCATATGTATCCTCATAGAATCCAAGCATATTTCCCTGCATAGACTATTGTATTTTTTTGTTTCTGGGACTGACACTGTGCACACTGAAAGCACTGCAAATTTAGCAAAATACAGCAGCTCAAATTTATTTTGATTTTTCACATTCTGATCATATTACTCCTTGTCTAATCCAATTGCATTGGCTTCCTGGGTCTTTTCATATTAAGTTTAAGTTGTTCTGCATGGGATATCTTTTTCCTATTTATCATTGCCGCTGTATCCATATATTTCTGATCAACCAACCCAAAATTGTTTATCTAATACTTCTGTAATTCTAACTACTAAGATGATGTGCTAGCAGCACACTCATGACTAGATGTATGTGGTTGCACCTTCTGTCATTTGGAATGCATGTCTGAGTGTGGCTAGATATATGCATGATTTTATTCAGTTGTGTAAAATATAAAGGGCTCTTTTTACAAAGCTGTGCTAGTGAATCTGGCATGGCAAATGAAACAAAGGTCATAGAAATCGAATGGGCTCCGTCATATTTGCACACTGGAATCACTAGTGCAGCTTTGTAAAAGGAGTCCAAAGACTTATTAAGGCAGGTTATCCAAACAAAACACATAAAACTTGTCCAGCCTTAAATCATCAATACAAATGCATGAAAAAAGGAGGACTTTCAGAAAACAATTAAACTTGCTCAAATATGTGCTATACCAAAATCCTTTCAGTTTTCAACATTTGTCTAATATTCAAAGCATAAATTCAGTATAGTGCAATATCCAATGGCCGTAGAAAAACAATAAGACTTATCTGAAATAGACTTCTTTATTGTAAAGCCACAACAATCTGCTAAGTCCATTACATTATAATTATCCATGTATCCTTCCATAGTAAACCTACACCAACCATAATGTCCACAAGCAGAGTGATTTCCTAAATATGTAGGGGAAATTAACTTCTTCATCAATTAACCCACATTAACTCCCCGCTAATAGCTGAAAGGGATGAGTCTTGAAAAAAATCATATACAAAAAGCACATGCCAATATTTTTGCATACCTTTAATCGCTGATCTGCACCAAGAGGAAAAAGTAAGACAGAAATGTGCCAATATATTTGTTCTCGTTGGTGATATTGTAGAAGATATTCATGTTGAACATATTTAGGGGTCCTTTTA
Organism: Microcaecilia unicolor; assembly: GCF_901765095.1. Classification (NCBI taxonomy): domain Eukaryota; kingdom Metazoa; phylum Chordata; class Amphibia; order Gymnophiona; family Siphonopidae; genus Microcaecilia; species Microcaecilia unicolor. The sequence continues at coordinate 313,588,474 of NC_044034.1, read as the reverse complement.
TTGGAGTGGAGGAGTGGCCTAGTGGTTAGGGTGGTGGACTCTGGTCCTGGGGAACGGAGAAACTGAGTTCAATTCCCACTTCAGGCACAGCTCCTTGTGACTCTGGGTAAGTCACTTAACCCTCCATTGCTTCAGGTACAAATAAGTACCTGTATATGTAAGCCGCATTGAGCCTGCCATGAGTGGGAAAGTGTGGAGTACAAATGTAAATAAAATTAAGGTGCACTAATAGATTTAGTGCATATTAACAATTAGCGCATGCTAAATGATAAGATGCCTATAGAATATAATGTCCAACAACTTAATATGTGGCAAAAAAGCCTCTGCTGGTGCCTCACAAGTCATGCATCAAAATCCAAAAATACTTTATCTGAATTCCAGGCACACTCAGCTCCAATCAAACAGCTGTACATTCTCTTTAAAGTTTATTGAGTATAAGGTGATGAGCCTCAGCCACGCCGCACTGCTTACATACTTATAGCAGAGTCTTATGCTCCCACATCGTCATTGGCTCAACCACTTCAACCCTCCCTAGCATAAATTGTACTTATACAATTAGTATAGAATATAATGAATATCTTATTTAGCATGCACTAATAGTTAGCATGCCTTAGAAGAAGGACCCCTTAGGATGTTTATAAGATTTTTTTTACAGCAGATCTAAGATATTTATACTATAGAAACTACTCTTCCAAGTCCTTTGCTTGGTTTTCAAACTCTGTCAAAGACAAACAAGTCCTACAAATCCTAAGGATTTGACAAATGGCAGATTTTGATTTAAGTCTATGTGGGTGAAAACTCTAAAACTGTTAAAATTCTACTACTACTACTTGACATTTCTAAAGCGCTACTAGGGTTACGCAGCACTGTACAATTTAACATAGAAGGACAGTCCCTGCTCAAAGGAGCTTACAATCTAAAGGACAAATTCTATCAACTACCTTGCCTTACAACATGAAAATCAAAAAATCCACTGCTGTTTGATGAGTATCAAAAGCTATTGAAGTAGTGTACATTCAGGTACAGTAGGTATTCTCTTGTCCCTGGAGGGCTTACAATTTAACAAAAAAAGTGACGGGGATTTGACCCAGAGTTCCCTGGTTCTTAGACTACTGTTTTAACCATTAGACTGCTCCTCCACTCCACATGGAGGTCTATTATAAAGTTATAAAAATAAAAAGTATAGGATCATGAAGGTCAATAGTTCCTGAAGCTGTCACAGATCCCAGTATCTCTTGTTAGTTTCATATTCAGGGGAGGGAGGTGGGACAGCAACCAATGGGAGACTTAGGGGGTGACTTCCCTTAATCCCTCCGGAGGAGAGCTACTTGTTGGAGCACCTTTCTGTAATCTGGACATGACAGGTATCAGATCTAAATTCCAATCCTATTCTTTTTACATATAGATATCCCTTCTTCTTCTGAAATCAAAATTGGATGTCCATATTTGGCCCCTCCCTAGTCATGTATGTATGTATGCATGTATTTATTTCCATAACTTTGACCAGCAGAGCAGAACAGTGAACTGGCTAAGATAAAGAGAGAAAAGAACTCCGTTAAAGCATAGGAAAGCATCACAATCACACTAAGGGTTAAGAAAAAGAACTCCATTTCCACAAAGGAAAAGATAACAATCACATAAAATCAACTAAGAGAGAAAGGTGAAGGTGAGCAGGGAGGGAACAAATAAGGGTAGGATAACAGAAGAATGTTTAGATGGTGCTTATCTTTTAGACAATCTCACTGAACGCCTGTTGAAAGAGCCAGGTTTTAATTTAGCTTTAAAACTCTTAAAAGAGCTATTACTGCAGAGGGTGAGAGGAAGGTTATTCCAAGTGTGTGGGGAGAGAAAGAAAAAAATGTTCTATGCCATGTGGATTCTAAAACACATCCAGAACATACCCCTTTGTCATAAGTGTATACTGCAGTGTTATTGTCCATATCCTGGCTTTATAAAATTGGGAATCGGATGTCCATGCAATATGGCTATATAAATTCTGGTTTTCATATGTCAAACAAACTACAAGAGTGGAAGCAGTCAAACCATTGTCCTCAAGGTAATCGGTGAAAGCTATTTATTAATCTATTGCTTACAAACGAAACCCAACACGGGCCGTGTTTCAGCACCAAAAGCCTTTGTCAGGGGTTCTTATGAGCCAGCGGATTTTTCATAAATATGGGTTAATAAAATATCAGCCTTTATAAAAGCTTGGTCCAGCAGATCAACCAAAAAACACACCAGCATTTAAATAAATAAATGGGTATGGGTCATGAATTTTGATATATTGCCCCTCTGTGGTAGAACAAAAGCAGTTACATATTAAACACAGGCCCTAGAGGGCTCACAATCTAAATAGATTGTACAAATGTGCATCCAATTTCTTTTTATTATTTTAAAAGACTTTTAGGAATATGGCAAGGCTATAACTAACAGTTTGGTTCATCTTTAGTTCAATCATTCATTGAGATTGATTTTAGTCTCCAAGTTATTTGGATCATTTGAATCATTTGTTTTCATTAAAGTCATGAGACAAGCAATTTTGCATCAAACAGTGGGATATTCCAACTATTTTTAATCAAACTTGCTCAGAACTGCAACAGACAATACAGAAGTAACAACATTTCAAGAAAAGGGGCAAAATGTATTTACAATGACATAAAGACTCCAGGCTACCATGAGAGGGACAAAAGAACACAAAGGGGCTCATTTTGAAAGAAAAAGAGTTTAAAAAGTGACATAAAGCAGCATTGGATACTTTGCTTGCCAAAACATTCAAATCGTTATTTTCAAAATTTATTTTCTAAATGTTTTTCTATACTGTTCATCCAGAGTGCATTCAAATCACAAGGGGGCATGTCGGGGGCATGTTACACACTTGAACATTTTTCTGCCATATTGGAACAAAACAAAAATATCCAGCACTAAAACTAAGACATTTTGAGCCAGACCTGTTTTAATAACAACTAAGCCACAAAAAGTGCCCTAAATGACTAGATGGCCACTCTAGGACTAAAGGAATGACTCCCCCCCCCTTAATTCACCAGTGGTCACTGACCCCCTCCCACCCTCCAAAGATGTGAAAGAAACAGCAAATACCAGCCTCTATGAAAGCCTCAGATATTATGGCCAGTCCTATTAGAGCAACGCAAACAGGTTCCTGGAGTCACCTAGTGGCTGATGCAGTGCACAGTGGAAAAGGGTACCCAGGCTCATAGTCTACGCTAACTGTTAAACTTGTGTAGAATGCATCACCCCCCCCCCCCCCAAACCCACCAAAAACCTACTATACCCACATATAGATGACGCTTATATATGGGCTATTGTTGTGGTGTATAGTTAGGTACAGTGAGATTTTGGAAGGTTTTGGAGGACTCACTGTACAATATAAGGGAGTAAAGGTGAGATGTGTACCTTGGGACTTTTATGTGAAGTTCACTGCCGTACCCCCTATGGTGCTCCACTGCTGTGGTGGGAGGTCTGTGTGGCCAGTCCACTAAGAATGCTGGATCTTCTTACATCCCAATGGCTTGATTTTTGTGCATTTTTTTCCTGTTTTTTTTTTCTTTTTTTCAAAATGGACCAAAATGATAAACACACAGAGCACAAAAACATCTAGCAAGTGGCCATTTAAATAAACAAAAAAACAAACAAACAAACAAAAAAACATAGACGTTTGCTGTTTTGAAAATCACCATATTAGATTTTGGATGTTTTGAGCAAAACACTTAAAGTTGGACTTAGACATCATATTGAAAATGCCCCTCCACATACAGAATGAAGGCCCAAAGGCCAGGGGGAGAGGGGTAAATGCAACAGTAACAATGCTAAAAAGACCTATGGAACTAAGAGAGGGGCAAAGCAGCACCAATAGTGACAGGAGAAGCCTTAAATACCCGGAGAGTGGTAAAGCAGCACCAAAGATGGCAGACTGTATCAGTGTAAAAAAAAAAATCACAAAATTGAATAGGAAGGCTATACAAACAGACCACTCTAATATATCAAACCACCCTGTACTATTATGATACCAACCCCTTCTTATCAATCATTATCCATATTCTTAATGTTTCATTTTCTAGGAAGAAAAAAGATCTTAGAACATTTCTCCACTTAATATGTGAGCATAGCCATTATAAAGCACTGTTCTTTTAATCATCAGTCAAAAAAAACTTCATAAGTACTGTATTTAATAGCATTCAATAGTCCAAATAATACTGATCTCTTTCATTTAAATGGTGTTCCTTTCTTTAAAAAGTTCTTTAACAATTCAATTGTGAATGCTTTTCACTTATTTTTTCAAAGTTTAATCCCAACAGCAGTGCAGCTACATTCAAAGTTAGCCAGTGTTTTGAAGAGAAGCTGAATCCTGGTTCTGCATCTCCTTTAATCTGTGGACAGAGAGAATCAGTCAAAACATTAACATATCTACCAGTTCTATATCTAATGCCTTATGGACAAACCTTCACAATGAGAACACCAATATCCTCTTCCTGATGTTTACCAAAATGAAGGTACTAGGGAGCTTTTCAAAAATGCTGCCACTTCTCACCTGACTCAGAAGAGCCAATCAAAATCATCTTCTTTAATGTTTGCAGTGACATATGGCACTTTTTCCTGATATTTGTGCATGAACTGAGAATGTGCGAGGGGTGCCTGTATCAGTGGCTGGAAGCATGCCACCAATTACCCTGCTGTTCAGTTAGCCCGGGGCTCCACAGAAGAAATCTTCAGCTAAAGAAGCTTGAGGATTCCCCTACCAGCAACCCCAAGGAGGGGGCGCCACTGCTTGGTGGACCTGAACTGAAAGTGGCTGAGTCTCTGCCCAGTTGAGCCAACATTTGTCAAAGCCATTAAGCGGAAGGAAAAACTAGAACCAATATTGGCTGGTACATCTCAAGTCACTAGGAGAAGAGTAAATCAGTACTAATATTGACATAATGACTCACTCCAAGTCCTCTGGATGTGGGACAAAGAAGCACCAAGAGGATTAAGTTAGGGTAAGAGTTCTGTGAAAAAAAGGACCCCAATTTAAGCATACATAAAGGAGGGTCCTATTATCTCCATAGACATGTTTGCATGAGAGAACTCAGTAGCAAGATCCTATCTTAAGTGGAACTGACATAAAGGTCATTTGAAAGGACCTACTGCCCAATTTTCACACCGTGGGAAATAGTGGGCTGTCTCCCGTGGTCCACAGTGAACCCGGATATTCAATGCCGGATCATTTCCAGTGACTGGCATTGAATATTTGGTTTAACTTTGGCCAGTCCGATTTTAGCCGTCCAAGCTGATATTCAGCACTGGCCAGTTAAAGTCAGACCGGCCAAAGTTATTCCACCTATTGTAGTGGATAGTCACCTAGGTGCCATTTTAGCGGCCATATCCTTCTGAATATCGGCCTCCTGGTGTCCATTATTTGGAAAGAAAGATTAGAATAAAGATTCATCTGTACTGATTTCCAGGCTATCACAAAAGAAATAATATCGACCTGTTTCAAACACAGTTTCTGGGAAAATAGGACTGTAATGTGAAAGCAATAAGTTAAAAACAAAACAAAAAAAGACAAAAAACAGTGGTAGGAGGACCCTTAGATAACAAGAGAAGTAAAACAGTACAGCAATGGCTGAGTATAAGTAGTACAGAGCTGTGGCATAGGCACATGTTGGCTCAACTGGGCAGAGACTCAGCCACTTTCAGTTCAGGTCCACCAAGCAGTGGCGCCCCTCCTTGGGGTTGCTGGTAGGGGATCCTCAAGCTTCTTTAGCTGAAGATTTCTTCTGTGGAGCCCCCGGGCTAACTGAACAGCAGGGTAATTGGTGGCATGCTTCCAGCCACTGATACAGGCACCCCTCGCACATTCTCAGTTCATGCACAAAAAGAAATGCATGTGTCCACTCAGGTATATACTTCTGGCTATGCTACTGGTGAAGAGTCATCTAGCTTTTAGGCTGTCTACATATTCAATTACAGTTTAGTAAAAGGGAGTGAGGGGAAATAAAGGGGATGGACAGTAGCACCTTATATTTAGAAGGTCCTATATCTAAAAATGGGTGAGAAGGACAATGGGACCAATAATCACCATGAAGTTCCTGCCCAGTTAAATCAAAGTTAAATCCTCAGCCATCTGGATTACTGCAATTCACTATATGCAGGTTGTAAAGAACAAACACTGAGGAGACATCAAACAGCCCAGAACACTGCAGCCAGACTCATCTTCGGAAAACCAAAATACGAAAGTGCTAAACCCTTATGAGAGAAGCTGCACTGGCTCCCACTTAAGGAACACATTACCTTTAAGATATGCACATTAGTCCACAAAATTATCCACGGTGAAGCTCCAGCCTACATGTCCGACTTAATAGACCTACCACCCAGGAACGCTAAAAGATCATCTCGAACTTTTCTTAACCTCCACTTCCCTAATTGCAAAGGCATAAAATACAAGGCGCTGCACGCATCAACCTTTTCTTACTTAAGCACGCAATTCTGGAATATACTACCATGCAACTTGAAAACAATCCACGAACTAACCAACTTCCGCAAACTACTGAAGACTCATCTCTTCGATAAAATTTACTATAAGGAGCAATACACATGAAGTCCACACTCACTATTCCAGAAATACACCAATACATTCTTTTCTGAACTCTCATCCCCCATAATCTTATCACACTTAAACCTTTACTCACAGAAAATGTTATACCGAATGTTCTTTTGCTAAGGTTCTATCACCCTACCAATTTCCCGTTGTCTCTTTCCATTGTTCCATTGTTCTTTTCCTTGTCCTATTCCCTAACGACACCTTGACTTCGTCTCACTTAACTTCTCACAATGGAATCCATAACTGATTGTAACAAACTGCATTTCCATTATTTACAATGTATTGTAAGCCACACTGAGCCCGCAAATAGGTGGGAAAATGTGGGATACAAATGCAATAAAATAAATAAATAAAATAAAAGTGAGTGGCTCAGGTGGTGATATTAAGCAGCACTTAACGGGAAAGTACCAATGAAATCCCCTCTTACTGCCACTGCACTGTCTGGACAGTGCAGGATAGTCCAGGAACAGAGCCTAGGTAAGCCAAGAAGTTATGTGGACGCCAGCAATATTCAGTATCAGAGCTCACAAAGAATAAGTGCTAAAATAGTAGGCCTAAATTTGTCTTATTAGCTATGTAGTACAGAACTGAATACTGGACATACCTACATAATATCTAGGTACCACTGCTGACCTGGATATAAATGCCAGTGCCTGGACATGGCCCCAACTTTGAATATGTGGGTCTAAATTAGCAAGTGACACTCCTTGTTTACTGTCACTGGCTCAGTTTTGACCTGAATGTGTATCAGTCCTGCACTGTTAGTTTCAAAGTATTTGATCATCCTAATTTCAATCTTTGTGTACTTTTGAAGTTTTTTTAAGTACCTTCTGTCAATTCACAAACCCTTTTGCTGAGCTGAGCTGTATTGGCATATGAAAAAAGCATTAAGCCATAGATTATTATGTGCTCTGCAATGTTTCTTCATCTACCTGATGAAGCAAGGATAATTCTTGAAAGCCTAATATTAAGTTATTTAATAAAGAGATATCACTTACAACTTTTCGGTTGATTCCGAGTTCCATATACACAATATAGCAACCACATTTTTTTTTTACTCTATATAATCCTGAATGACAGTTTGGGCTACTGATTTCATCTTGTTTAGTTTCTTGTGTTGTTTGCAGTTCTTTTTGTTTGTTTGTTTTTTTTGCTTTTTAAAAAAATATATTTCCATTTTGTTTATGTTTATTTTGTTTTTAGAAATGTTTTGTTTCAGGACAATTTTGACAATCAAGAAGTGGTTGTGACTGCTGCTTAAATAAAATAGAAAAATCTATTTGTGGCAAACCACCCTGATCCCATACTTCCAACCCATTGATCACAACCTAATCCCCAATGATAACCTGCACCCCCATTAAGGGGCAATTTTACTAAAGGGTTACCACGTGGCAACCTGGAACTACTGTCGGCCCAATGCAGATGCCACGGTAGTTGTGCCACAAGAGTGTGTCATTTCCTGCTCTTGCTGAAATATTAAACAAATATTTCCACAGGGGGATTACCTGGTAGTAACTGGGCACAGGAGCTCTTACTTCCACCTCAATGGGTAGCGGTAAGTGCTCCACCCCAAGTAGAAGACACAGCTAGGAATGGACTGACTACTGTCAGAGTCCCAAAAGGCTAAATAACTCCTCCTGGAAATATAAGTGTCATTTTTGGTATTCTCCTTGCTAGAAATAATATGAAATGGCAAGGCAAACTGATATGAAACAAAAAGAGGAATATTGTTTATGTTTCCCATGCTGATTCAAATGAGTGCACATCCCTGATAGTTGAAATAGAAGCAGTTCCTTGATTTGTACTTTAAAGGAGCAGGAGGTATGTTAATGTGCATGTACTGCCTCAGTTAGAGGCCCTTTTATTAAAGGGTTGCAGCATTTCAACCTGGAACTACCGCTGGAACACCTCCAATGCGTGCCATTTCTGGTGCTAGTAGAAATATTGAAAAACTATTTCTGCAGGGGGTTACCCGGCGGTAATCTGACAGCATCTTGTGCTGCCCAGTTACAGCTGGGTTAGAACGGGAGCTTCAATGGGTGGCACTAAGTGCCCTCCCTCTTAATGGCCATGCGTCAAGTGCAAACCTACTGAACGGCCATTTCATTTTTGGCTATTTTCACCTACTTCGGTAAAAGGGGCCCTGGCATGCGGCAAAAACGACCGCTGCCGCTAGCGCAGAGCAGGGCCCCTTCAACCACAGCTTAGTAAAAGGGCCCTTAGACTGATAATACATGAATAAAAGCTTGATATGACTAAAGTCTCTTGACTTTGTGCCTGGCCTGAATCTGTTTCTGCATCATGTTATAATTCAGATGGATATGAAAAGTGTGGGGGGGGGGGGGGGAATGGAAATGTAGTCTGATTTTGGTTTCCAGTTTCATGATGCTTGCTCCTATTCAACTACTTTTTGCCTAACAAGTTTTGATAATGGAATTCTTCAATCTTAATTCTGAGCCATAAATACATCAAGCAGAAATGTCATAAGATTATCCAATGAATACATAATTATAACATTTTGAATGCAAATCCGGGATCTTGAAAGCTTGATTTATTTTTGTACCTTGCCTGTCCCAAACACTCCATATAAGAATGGTACTAGCCAAAATCTTGTTAGGAGCTGAAATTAAGGTTAACAAACAAGTTGTGGGGTGGGGGGGGGGAGATCATTTTATTGGATCTACCTAATCCATTTGTGACTAGATTTGACAGCTGTGCTCCCTTCATAAAGTCAATGCAGAATGGATTTAGCTGATAATGGTTATGAATAACTAATAATGTGAAGAAGGATGCTATGCTGGTAAAATAAGCCACATATTAAAGACAAGAATCAATTCACATAGGGGGCTGTGAGGGGGTATATAGAACACTGCCCCTCACTCTTCAGAATGATCCCTCAGCTACTATGAGCAACCTTAAGTTCACCGGGGCGTGTCAAAAGCATAGTGAAGGCAGGACTGGGGCATGATTAACAGATGGGCGTCCTCGGCCAATAATGGAAAAAAGAAGGGCGTCCCTAATGAACACTTGGACGACTTTACTTGGTCCTTTTTTTTTAATGACCAAGCCACAAAAATGTGCCCTAAATGACCAGATGACCACTGGAGGGAATCGGGGATGACCTCCCCTTACTCCCCCAGTGGTCACTAACCCCCTTCCACACTCAAACTTTTTTTAAAAATATTTTTACAGCCTCTATGCCAGCCTCAAATATCATACCCAGCTCCATGACAGTACTATGCAGGTCCCTGGAGCAGTTTTAGTGGGTACTGCAGTGCACTTCAGGCAGGTGGACCCAGGCCCATCCCCCCTACCAGTTACACTTGTGGTGGTAAATGTGAGCCCTCCAAAACCCACCACAAACCCACTGTGCCCACATCTAGGTGCCCCCTTCACCCATTAGGGCTATGGTAGTGGTATACAGTTGTGGGGAGTGGGTTTTGGGGGGCTCAGCACATAAAGTAAGGGAACTGTGCACCTGAGAGCAATTTCTGAAGTTCACTGCAGTGCCCCCTAGGGTGCCCGGTTGGTGTCTTGGTATGTCAGGAGGACCAGTGCACTACGAATTCTGGCTCCTTCCATGACCAAAGGGCTTGCATTTGATCGTTTCTGAGATGGGCATCCTCGGTTTCCATTATCACCGAAAATCGGGGACAACCATCTCTAAGGCCAACCATCTCTAAGGTCGACCTAAATGTTGAGATTTGGGCGCCCATCTTGTTTCAATAATACGAGTTTCCCCACCCCTTCGCTGGGACGTCCTGTGAGGATGTCCTCAGGAAAACTTGGGCGCCCTGTTCGATTATGCCCCTTTTTGTGTCTCTGCACGACAGTCAGTGAAGAGGGCCTCATACAAAACAAATGAGCTAAGCCAAACATTCAATGAAACGGTTTTATTACTGGAAGAATGGAACTATCATGCTAAAGTTTGCAGCATTGGAACTGACAATGCCAGGAATATTGTTAAGGCTGCATCCTCGCTACCATTCAAGCATGTTCCATGTGCAGCCAATACTTTGCATTTTTTAGTGAACTTGGCAATGGAAACTGTAGGAGTCAATGGCGTGCTTGCAAAATGCAGAAAGATTGTGGGGCACTTTAAGCATAGCCGTACAAATTTTGTAGAACTTAAAGAACAACAAGCTAGAGTGAACTTGAAAATACAAAGTCTTTGCCAGGATGCTCCCAACCACTGGAATTTGACTCCATTAATGATTGAAAGGCTCATTGAAACTAAGGACGCTGTCATTGCTAGACATGTTGTTTCAAAATCCAAAATGTTGCCATTAACAGATGGAGATTAGAAGAAGCTGACCAAAATAGCCAGCATGCTGAAGCCTTGCAAACTGTCAACAGAAATGCTTGGGGGTGAACACTATGTTTCATACTCATTCATATTGCCAACAGTTTGCCAATTAAAGAGAGAACTGGCAATTACAGATGAAGATCCATCAAATGAATAACATATGTCTAATAACATATGTTACTGATGATCCAGACCAGTTTGTAACTGCAATACAACACTGTAATTTATCTTTGTTATATCAACTGTAAGCCACATTGAACCAAAACTTGTTTTGGATAATTGTGGGATACAAGAAAGAATACATAAATAAAATAAAGTTAGATTCATGTATAAATTCCACTCGGAAATGATGGGACGTTTGAAAACTATGACCTATATTGGGTATGAATCACTTCTTCCCTTGATCCTTTCTTCAAAAAAACTAACCTTTGTTCCTCAAGATGAACAACAATCTGTTTGAGATATCATCAAATTAGAACTGATTGAGTCTTCATTGGAAACTTCATTGGCAACTTCATCTACTCTTCAGTCACAACCATTTGCCACTTTGTGCCAATTTTGGACATTTTTCTGTTTTGAAAATGAGCCCCCCAAAAGGCCTGCTCAACATAAAAACAAAATAAAAAGAAGTCCATCTAATAGCTATAATCAAATAGGAAAAATGTGTAGATTTCCTGTTCAATTATGAATGTGAAATGGACGTTTTTGCACTGAAAATGTCTAAAATAAATAGCCATTTTTCCGAAGTGAAATGTGCAACTTTTGAATGACAAAAAGCAGGCACATGAAGGTCTGACTGGCATCATTTTCAAAAATACGGCCACACAGATAACCTTGCATAACTGAGAAGTAGCTTATGGTTAGTGCCATGGACTGTAAACCAAGAGACACAGGTTTAAACCCCTTTCAGTCTTATTTTCGAAAGAGAAGGGCGCCCATCTTTTGACACAAATCGCAAGATGGGCGGCCTTCTCACAGGGTTGCCCAAATTGGCATAATTGAAAGTCGATTTTGGGCATCCTCAACTGCTTTCCGTAGCGGGGATGACCAAAGTTCACGGGGGAATGTTGAAGGCATAGTGAAGGCGGGACTGGGGCGTGCCTAACACATGGGCGTCCTCAGCCGACTTTACCTGGTCCTTTTTTTCTTATGACCAATCCACAAGAATGTGCCCTAAATGACCAGATGACCACCGGAGGGAATCAGGGATGACCTCCCATTACTCCCCCAGTGGTCACTAACCTCCCTCCAAAAAAATATTTAAAATATTTTTTTCCAGCCTCTATGCCAGCCTCAAATATCATACCCAGCTCCATGACAGCAGTATGCAGATCCCTGGAGCAGTTTTAGTGGGTGCAGTGCACTTCAGCCAGGCGGACCCAGGCCCATCACCCCCTACCTGTTACACTTGTGGAGGTAAATGTGAGCCCTTCAAAACCCACCACAAACCCACTATACCCACATGTAGGTGCCCCCTTCACCCATAAGGGCTATGGTAGTGGTGTACAGTTGTGGGGAGTGGGTTTTGGGGGGCTCAGCACACAAGGTAAGAGAGCTATGCACCTGGAAGCAATTTCTGAAGTCCACTGCAGTGCTCCCTAGGGTGCCCAGTTGGTGTCTTGGCATGTCAGGGGGACCAGTGCACTACGAATGCTGGCTCCTCCTATGACCAAAGGGCTTGCACTTGGTCGTTTCTGAGATGGGTTTCAATTATCGCCGAAAATCGGGGACGACAATCTCTAAGGACGACCATCTCTAAGGTCGACCTAAATGTTGAGATTTGGGGGTCCCCGACCGTATTATCGAAACGAAAGATGGATGCCCATCTTGTTTCGATAATACGGGTTTCCCCTCCCCTTCGCTGGGACGTCCTTCGAGCACATCCTCAGGAAAACTTGGGTGCCCCTTTTGATTATGCCCCTCATTATAACTTTTTTTTTGTAAAAGTGATCCCTAAGGTTCTAAACTGTATTTTTCCCTGAGATGCACTAAATACTTTTGCTAAGCCACGATAAAAAGTGGCCTGCAATAGCTTGGATGCATAACAATGAGGGTCCCAGAAAACAACAAGGCAACCGATCTGCAAAATCCAACGTGGAAAACAAACTAGCAGATCAGTATAATATCCAGAAAACTTTATTGAAGATACAGTGTATAAGACAAATGCCCGACACAGGCCGTGTTTCGCCCAACAACAGGGCTGCATCAGGGGCTATAACGAACAATAAACATATTAAATTATAAAACACGTCAAATTATAAAACATGAACATTTCATAAAATATATATGTGTGTATCTAAAATATATAAAACATCAATAGTCTGTATCTTTCTTGAATAAGAACGGCTGAAGGAAGAGGAACAAATATAATTACAAACGTGTGAAAATAATGAAATGACAGCTGAAAAGTAATTTAAAAATAATGATAAAAATAAATAAAGATATAAATCATGTAGCTTGCCAATCAAATAGATATGTAATACTTACTATCAGATAATCTATCAGGACAAGGATATAAGAAATTTTCTTCATAAAAAAACCAGCTTGAGCAGCTCAAAATAGCATATCCCTGGAAAAAAAAAAAAAAAAGAACAATAAACAATACAAAATGAAAAAATAAATAATGAAAAAATGATGAGAAAATGAATAAATAAAATAAGAAAAAAAATTAAATTAAAAAAGGAAGAAAAATAAAGGATTCATGATGATGACAAATATCCATAATGAAAAAATGAAAAAACAATACTAAAAAATAAAGTGAATAATAAATCACAGGTGGTGGAGTGGTTCAATGTGTAAGTCATGTGAAACTAGTAATAAATGATCTTTGTATTCCAAATGCCAAACATTGATGTGCTATTGTATAGTCTATCCTGCTTATAATCGAAAGAGAAAAACGCCTATATTGCGACCCAAATCGGGAGATGGGCGTCTTTCTCCCGTGGGATCCCAAATCGGTATAATCAAAAGCCGATTTGGGGCGTTTCCAACTGCAATCCGTCGCGGAAATGGGTAAAGTTGACGGGGGCGTGTCGGAGGCGTGGTGAAGACGGAGCTGGGGCGTGGTTATCGGCCGAGGAGAGATGGGCATCTTTAGCTGATAATAAAAAAAAAAAGGCGCTTTAACTTAGGGTGAACATTTTACTCCCACAAACACTATTATTACATATTTTTCATATATGCACTGTCTATTTTTCTTTCATTATATTTATTTAATTCTACTTATCATCATCATGATTCTATTTCATATTGACTTTGATCTGACATAGAATTTCACCACTCATGCATATCACCTTATTTACATATGCTTCGATTAGCATAGCATAAAATAAAATTTATTTTCAAATAATATCATCATGTTGATCCTACAGATAGTTGACATTTTAAATTTACATTATCTTTTAAACTAGCATTTGAGTTCTGAGTTAATGTTGTTTGAATCCAAACCGGAAATTAAGTATTTAAGGTACCGGTTACACTTCTAATGGTTTTTCCAGCCTCTGACAGCAGACTATCTATCGACTATCGGGCATCACGCAGTGAGTATCGCTCCATTTCTAACAAGGCATATCCTTTAACGATAGCCATTTGAAGTTCACTTACACACCATCAGTGGTTTTATTCAAGGTCTCTTTATTTAGGATTATTCTCATCTGTGACAGCGATCTTTCCACTAGCATAGGTGAATGGGATCATATGTTTGCCAGGAATGAGTTCTACACACTGTCTGTACCCATTTAAAAGGTTCATTTTATGTTGTTTTCAAATGAGAGTCTAATGTTAATTTATGTTAAGTACTATATTTTTAATTGAGTTCAAGCCAGCGCATATTAGATTTTGTGACAGATATTTCTCTTCATCAGTATAGATCTACAGGATTATCTGGCTATTAGCAATGAGTTATGCACACACCTTTTTCCAAGTTGTCGAGAAGGTATTTTGACGCTGTCCGCTTTCACTATAGACATTAAGATCAGCACGTGAACAGTCTCACACTCTCCCCAGCCTTCACACAGTCGGTCTCTCTCATGCCCCCTTCAAGCACTCACCCAGTCACTCTCATGCCCCCTCCAGCCTTCACCCAGGCAGTTTCTCTCATGCCCCCACCTCCAGCCTTCACCCCAATCAGTTTCTCTCATGTCCCCACCTCCTGCCTTTATCCCTAGTCAGTCTCTATCAAGTCCTCCCAGCCTTCACCCGGTCAGTCTTTCTCATGCCCCCCCCCCCCCCCAGCCTTAGCCCAGTTTCTCTCTCATGCCCCCTCCAGATTTGGTAGAAGTAGCTCTACTAGTGACATCATATAGCTTGGTGCAGTGCCATAGGTGACCTGGTATAAGAAAGCACAAATTTTGAAAATCACTCTCACTCTTATTGGTACTCAGTGTAAGGATTGCAGCAGTGGTGTAGCATGGTTATATCTGGATATGCCGCAGATGTGATGCAAGCGATATATGCCACTGATAAGGTCCTCCTAGTTTATAAGGATATTGTGCTATTACAGAAACACTTTTGTTAACAACCAGTTAGATTTTGCTGATGTAGGTCTGCAGTGTCTAAAGGCCTGATCAAAGTAGCCTGATTATGTGTATGACAATGTGATGCAGAAGGCACACTGGCAGAAGTAATCATATGGGAACTCAGCTCCCTGCATCATAGACTTACCTAAACCCCTATACTGACTGCTATACACAGCGATTGTGGATTAGTGATGCATGCCATGCACGCAGTCCATGACTTGATATCATTACTCATTCGATCTGGTAGTAAAGGTGCTGCCATAGCTCTTCCAACTACATACCACTTTCTGCTACCTTAACAATTTAATGAAACTTTACTTTTCTCTATTTAAATCTGCAAAAAAAAAAAAAAAAACAATGTACAGGTGATGCATATATGCATTTCTATATCATGCCTCTCCAATGTCTAAATCCCCACAGCATGGCACTCAGTTCTGTTCTATCAAATGTCTTCCAAGCATTGCTGATGCACCATCTGATGTAAATATCACCATTATCTTAATATCAAATTCATTATCATTATAGAACAACCAACGAGGACATGTCACCCCCATGGACACCTGAATGCGGAGTTCCCCAAGGATCCCCCTTATCACCAACTCTCTTCAACCTAATGATGATACCGCTAGCCAAACTTCTAGCCAAACAAAACCTTAATCCCTATATATATGCAGACAATGTCACGATCTACATCCCATTCAAATATGATCTAAACGAAATCACCAATGAGATCAACCAAAGCCTCCAAACTATGCACTCCTGGGCGGATGCGTTCAAACTGAAACTCAACGCAGAGAAAACATAATGTCTTGTACTAACCTCACAACACAACAAAAACAACTACTCCAAAATAACCACACTCTTCCCGTCGCACAAAACCTAAAAATTCTTGGAGTGACAATTGACCGAAACCTCACACTCAATACCCATGTGAAGAATACAACAAAGAAGATGTTCCACTCCACGTGGAAACTCAAAAGAGTAAAACCTTTCTTCCCGAGATCTTCTGCACCTTGGTACAGTCAATGGCAATAAGTCACCTGGACTACTGTAATGCACTATATGCTGGCTGCAAAGAACAGACTATCAAAAAACTCCAAACAGCCCAGAATGCCGCCGTTAGACTCATATTTGGAAAACCTAAATATGAAAGTGCAAAACCCCTAAGAGAGAAACTTCATTGGCTCCCACTCAAAGAACGCATTGTGTTCAAGATTTGCATGATTGTACACAAAAGCATTCACGCAGACGCCGCAATCTACATGCTAAACCTCGTGGAATTGCCTCCCAGAAACGCTGTAAGATCATCCCGCAAATTTCTCAATCTGCACTTCCCCAGCTGTAAAGGACTAAAATACAAGCTGCTACACACCACTACCTTCTCCTACTTGAGCACGCAGCTATGGAACGCTCTACCTACAGATCTGAAAGCTACTGACGACATAACAAACTTCCGCAAATATCTGAAGACACATCTCTTCCAAAAGGCATATAAAGAAAACACATAACCTACAAACTACCTCAACAATCCACACAATTAATACAGCTCTCCTCTATCCTACCTAACACCTTCCTCTATCTTCTCTCACTTAACCTTCAAACTTTAATAATTGTTCCCGTTATCATGAAGTGATTCTGTTGACCCTCCCTTACCTAATCTTCAAACAATAAGAACTATACCTGTTATCATGAAATGAAATGATTATGTCATTACCATACTCTGTAAGCAACATTGAGCCTGCAAATAGGTGGGAAAATGTGGGATACAAATGCAATAAATAATAACTGCTTAATTGCTGAAACTACTGTTGCACTGTCACACACTGTTAACTTAATAAATTCATCAAACACAGTATCTCATATAAGATCACTAGTTTTCCTAACTATAATACACAACTTCAGCATTTTAGAAACAGAAACGCCTATACTTTCATCATTTATGAGTATGTGGAAAGCTGATTTTCAGTCTGCACTAAATACGTTAGATTTAATATTGAGAGTTACACATCCAGCCAGTTCAAACATGTAATTTTTACTTCTCCAGCTGTCTGGAACTTTTTGTATGTTTCTCTAAGTGATCATAGATTTCCTACACATACAGCATGGATGGATTAGCTAGCAAAGAACAAGGAAAGGCCATACAAAGGTGGAGGTGCACTGATTCTCTAGGTAAAAGCAATAAGAGCAAAAGGGGGGGAGTAGGGAGAGTTGGCTCTTCTCAAATACCGAAGGAGACGTGTGGATGAATAAGTCACTTTTGATGTTTTGTAATAAAGACTCTTATCCATCCACACGTCTCCTTCGGTATTTGAGAAGAGCCAACTCTCCCTACTCCCCCCTTTTTGTATTAGCTAGCAAGACATGATCAATTAAAACCTTTACCTTATCAGCAGTTATTATTCCATAGCACACATTCTTTCATATTGTTTCAAATTTGGAGTGATTCATTTCTTTTTTTAACTTTATTTTTTTCCAGCCAAGATAGAGGTAGCCATTTTAAATAAATCACTTTTGTTTTCAGATTCATGATTCTGTTAATAGATTTTTCAAAAGTCTTCGGTTCATATTTCAAAGCTTTGTGACAGCATCCAGATGGGTTTTATATACTGAAATTTTAGATAATCCAATTTCCACTCACTCCATTTTTTGCCTGAACTCCTCTCCTCATTAATTCCTGCATTCAATCATATTCCACAGATAACATCACCTGTTTCAAGGTATACAGAAATGTCTCCAAGTCACACATTGTAAAGACCTGCAGTCAGGCCTTGTATATCGGTCCTAAATGAATGAACTTCTTGAAGGTTAAGCATTTTTTCTTTTTAAGACTGCCAAATTGCTCATCATCAAATGCGTACTTAAATATTTTAATGGCAACCCTTACAAAAAACTGAATGTGTGTCCCGCAAATGATCCAAAACACTACAATGAAATGTGCAGGACAAGCATAAGTAACAGTTCTATAAACCAACATCAAGATATAGATACTCCAATGCTACATGCTTAGCATGAATTATATAATGACTTATTGGTGCTAAGATACCATAAGGCAGCATTGACATGCATTAGGCACCAACAATTACGCAAAGTCAATGGCAGTTATAACTGTTGGTGCCTAATTGTGCCCTGAAGTTTGCATAACTTATATTATTCTATAAGTTATGCACATATTCCAGAGAAACACACATTACCCACCCCAAGTAATAAACAACTAATTACCCATAGCCTCGAGTGTCCACCACTCCAGGCAATAGTGTACTTATCACCCACTAAGTGAGGAGACAAAAAGATTCAGAAGGCTACGGATATATGAGCATAATAATAATAATAATTTATTTCACTTACCAAGCAAGGATACAGGATATAATCAGATAAGCTGAGTAGTACAATCAATTCTCATATGAGAAACTAACCATGACACAAGTGTGACCACTGACATTAGTTCTCTGGCTGCTTTGGTCCATGGTTCTAACTTTTATAACTTCATGTCCCATATACTTATCATTGGAAATGCAAAATCATCATGTCAAAGCATATTTCATTGGGGTTACAGGTTCATTAAGGTTCATTAAACTATAATTGCAGAATCGTCATGTTATAGTATTTTTACTTATGATCAACAAAGTCATACTTGTTTGCGAAATCATCTTCCCAGTAACCATATTTGTGTTTCTCCATCCACCTGCTTCCGTGGTTAACAGAGGTTAACGGAAAATTCCCCTTAGATAAGCAAAGTTATTAACCATATTTTTCTGCAAAGCATATTTTCATTATTTCTCCATGTCAGCTTATTTTGCTCTTTCATAAGCAAGAAAGGACATGAGATTCTGTGTCACACTTGTTGACAAGCTTCTCAGTGACTTGCCCTCTTGACCTGTACTGTGAGGCTTAGCTTTACTCACAACTGTCAGGCTGCCATAGCAGTCATGTCATTTGGGATTCATGTCCAGCATGTCCCATATCTACAATATTTATACCCACTCACAATTACACACTAAGCAATGTTGGCATATATGTTGCAGAATAGCACCTGACATAGCCCAACCAATTAACCAATATAGTCCAGAGGCTGATGTAGCAAATTTATTGAACAAATATCAAAATACATGCTGACTCGAAACGGAACCATGTTTCGGCAACAAAATGCCTGCCTCAGGAGTCAATATATCTGATGTGTAATATCTGTATATTAAGTCTGTTAAGATTTTGAAAAGCTCAGATTTTCTGCAGGATCTCTCTATAATCATTTGATATATATATCAGGCAGGAACCCAATTACTTAAAGGCATTCATTTCTTCTTTACCTACCACCTCCTATTTTCTGTTATCTTTCATGACCTTCTCTCTTCAATGGTTAAATAAATATCATTATTACTGCTCCAGGTGCATAAAAACCTAAGAGTAGATTGATGCAACTGACCTTTCCTCTATGTGATTATCCCTTGCAGGCAGGCAAATATGTGCTGTCCAAATAGTCCCTAATACTACAATGAATTTAATGCGGCAAGCATAGAGTTTTCTAATCTCTAAGAACCCATGCCTGGTGGGAGTGGTGGACTTATGTGACTATCCTACCTTCTGTTTGATTACCCCTTGCAGGAAGCTACATGTGTACTCCTTAAGTGAACCAGAAGTCTACAATGAATTGCCCAGGACAAGCATAGCATTTTCTGATCTACAAGTCTCCAAGCCTGGTTGAAATGGTAAAGTAATATGATTGGCATCTCCTGTGTGAGATTTCCCAATGTAGATAGTCGACTGTGTGATCCCGAATGATCTGGAACTGTTCAATGAATTAGGTGGACCAAGTATAACATTTTTTGATTTCTGAATTCTTATCCTAGGTCTGGATGGAGCAGTGATATTATTCATGTGGCCTGATTTGTACACTACTGCGAACAGTGAGTGCTTGACCACGTAGCATATACAGAATTAAATTCTATAAATGGTGTCCAAATTTGGACACCAAAAAAATGAGCGCTAAGTGATTTTCTATTATCAGTGCTCAAAGTTGAGCGCCACTTATAGAATAGTGCTCAGCACCTGGATCTGCGCCCAATTTTATGCACAAAGATTTATAACAACTGAAACCTGGTGTAAATCTTCGCACCTAAATTAGACATGGATCTGCGCACAAATTTTAGGAATGTCCCTGATCTGCCTGTGCCCCTCTCATGGCCTTACCCCTTTTTCAGATCTGGGTATAACATTTACGTGCGCATCTTTACAGCATACCAACTACAAAGATGTGCATGTAACTTCTGTTGCCAATCAGTACCAATAATTGATTGTTAGTGCCCAGTTATTGCCAATTAACTGCTCATTTGCCAATTAAGTTGCACTTATGGAATACACCCGATGTGCACCAAATTGTGCATGAAATGTTGGGTGCCATATATATAGAATCTGGGGGACAGTTTATAGGGAACACTGCCTGTGTCATTGCCTGATGTATAGCCAAGATCTGACACGTCACTAAACTCAAGTACCTGATGGTGGCCCATCCGAACCAGTAACGAGCCAAAGGATTCAGTCTGGGTCACCAGGCACTGTGTTGAGATCCCCAGCCTGCCACTCTGCCTCATCCTCCTTCTGCTCCTCCCATG
Organism: Microcaecilia unicolor; assembly: GCF_901765095.1. NCBI lineage: Eukaryota > Metazoa > Chordata > Amphibia > Gymnophiona > Siphonopidae > Microcaecilia > Microcaecilia unicolor. The sequence continues at coordinate 313,567,447 of NC_044034.1, read as the reverse complement.
TCATTTTCAATAAATGTATATCCAAAGCCTGTGGTCTCCTTTTAAGGCCTCTGTGCCCAACCTGGGTGATGTGAACCTGCATATCACTATCTCATCCTGTACAAAAAATTGTGCATGGTGCGAGCTGCCCTTGAGCATTCTCGGTTGAACAAAAACCCATCATTGCATGGGGTGGGAGAGCAGATGGCATGGAACGCGGGCAGGAAAGCTTCTGCTGGCAGTGCTTGGGGACCTCCATTAGCCAACTGCCTCAATTTTGGGGGGCCTGGGCCGATCTGTCCCTGCCCTCTTTACTATGCTACTGCTTATGTGGCCATGCCAGCTGACAGTTTCTGTGTGGCTGTTGGGTCCATATGAGGTGTACCTTGGAGACCATGGCCTCTGACCATATGATTTGCTTGTGGTTGTCCAAATGTTTTCAAAACCCTGGACAGTATGATACACTATTTTTTGTGAGGGGGAGGATATCTTGTAGGATGGCAGAAGAATCCTGGTATTACTATACTTTGCTGACATCTCCACAGGTATAATCCCTCTGCTAGATAGCTAACAGATATTGGATCAGGTGAATAGTTAAATTATTTCTGCTTATTTTGCAGAGGCCATTTGGATGTGCATCCATACCCTCTATGCTGCTACATCATGCAGACACTGTCCACCAAGATTGAAGAGGGTACCTTTGTTAGAGACCATCAGACATACCTGGTCACTCTCTGAATCTAAAAAGTTTCTCTTCTTGCTGGATGCCATTTTGGTACTTTCTAACAAATGTGCACTTAGTGGTTGCTGGAATACACGGGACTGGAAGCATGTTGACAAGATTCTGCAGGGTAGGCAATACCGTTTGCTTCTACAAAAGTAGGTAGGCATTTGTAAGTGGCCGCATACTAAAATAATGGTCCATAATGCACCACTGGGTTTTACATGTGCAGATGCTGTTCCGACCCAAGATGCATGTGTATCAATTTTTTCACAGTGATGTGTATGTGTTTGTCATCTCTCAATGCCAGGGTATTGTACACTTGGAAGTAGTCTTATTCCAAATCATGTCCACATGTATCTGGAGTGGGACTTTTTTTAATTTATGCATTCTAGGGGACATAAATATGTTGATTTCATGCCCCATCTATATGTGCAGCCCTACTCTTTTAAAGTAGTGCTGCCAGATTTCACATGGAGAATAGAGTGACCTCACAACATAAATTAATATATTCAGAAATTTTCTATCCTTCATGAGTCACAATCAGGCTTCCGATCTGCCCACAGCACAGAAACGGTCCTCCTTACTCTAATAACTAAATTCAAACAGGAAATCGCAACTGGAAACAATATCCTCCTTTTGCAATTTGATTTGTCAAGCGCTTTTGACATGGTAGATCATAACATTCTTGCTAAACTTTTGGGCAAACTTGGAATTGGAGGTAATATTATCAATTGGTTAAAAGACTTCATCACAACCAGGTCTTATCAAGTTAAAGGAACCACAAATATATCATCCCCATGGTCGTCTGAATGCGGAGTACCACAAGGATCTTCTTTCTCCCCAATACTCTTCAATATATTGATGATCCCCTTGGCCAGATTATTAGCCAAACATTGCCTTAATCCCTTTATATATGCTGATGACATCACCATTTTTATTCCCTTTAAATCAAATTTATCCGAAATCTCCGATAAAATGTCCACGCTGATCTCATGGGCCAATGCCTTTAAGATGAAATTAAATAAAGAAAAAACTCAATGCCTAGTCCTCTCGTCTCAATACTCCCCACCTCTCCCGGCCACCCTCAATACCCCAGATGTAATTATCCCCATCTCCAGTAGTTTAAAGATCCTTGAAGTTACAATAGATAGCCATCTATCCTTCGATAACCACGCTAAACTGGTCACGAAGAAAATGTTTAATATGATGTGGATCCTGAAGCGAGTGAAATCCTATCTTCCATTGAACACTTTCCGGAACCTGGTTCAATCTACAGTCATCACTCAGGTTGATTATTGCAACAGTGTTTTCCTTGAATGTAAATCCCAAGTCCTGAAAAGTCTCCAGACTGCCCAGAACACGGCAGCCAGACTTATATTTGGCAAGTCAAGATTTGAAAGCTCCTCACCCCTTCGAGAAAGGCTTCACTGGCTCCCCATCAAAGAGAGAATATACTTCAAGGTCCATACAATTATCCATAAGATCATATCAGGAGAATTCCCACAGTTATATGAACAACTTGATTGACCTCCCAATTAGAAATAGAACAATGTCATCGCAAACATACCTCAATCTACACCTCCCAAACTGCAAAGGTGTCAAGTACAAAACATATTATGCATCCAGTTTCTCCTTCCTGGGTAGTTAACTTTGGAATGCTCTCCCAAGACCCATCCAAGCTATTAATAACTATTTACCTTTCAGGAAAATGTTAAAGTCCCATTTTTTCAAGCAAGTTTACCCTAATGGACCAGCTTAATTTCACCAGATCACCTACGATACTCCTGCTAAGATGTTGACGCTTACTTTGACCCCAATGTTATATTCAATCCCTCATCTTCTTCCCTCCATCCTTTACCATTTCCCTCCCATTCTTCTTCCCTTTCACCTATCATATCCTTGTCTACCTTCCCTATTCTAGTTCATTACGTTCTTCTCACATGTCCTTTGTAATGCCTTTCATAATGTAAGTAGTTATGTTTATCACAATTTATAATACTGTTCCTACATTTCCTTGTTTTACTGTATTCCCACACTGGACCTGCTGTATGTGGGAAAGAGCGGGGTAAAATGTAATAAATAATTAAACAGGTAATTTCCAATTTCGGATAGGTGGGTCCCATCCCTCCAAAAAAAAACCAAACCCTTCGCACATTTCTTCAGCCCAATCGTGTGTCACCTGCCATCCGCCCATGCCCATAACCCAAGTCGCAATTTCCCTATTCACTTTCTTTCTGGGCCTGCCCCATAGCTTCCAATGCTTGTGACGCCATCTAGGGATTATGTCGGACCAGATTATGATGTTGTGGGGAAAAAGGTGAGAAATTATGGACAGATCTCGCTTAGCTGCATGGACTACTTCGATGCAGGAAAGGGTTCCAATGTCATTCCCGCCTAGGTGTATAACAATGGCTATTGGGGAGGCCACATTGGCCGCTCGGCGCTAGAGTAATGGGACCAACTGAGCCCATTTCATCCCTCCAACTCCCATCCAGTGCATTCTTACGCCTTTTGTGGCCAGGCCCAAGTGAGAGCCGTATGGTCTTGCTTCGGCTCGACGGGCAGCCCATTTGATAAACGAGTGTCCGACAATCCACACACATTTTGTCCCCAGGTTGCCCCCTGCAATATAAAATAGTGGTTGGTAGTCAGAATTAAATGGAGCCCTGGCGGCCGGGGAACCCTTCTCTAATGTAAACCTTGTAAGCCTCTGACTTCCATCTACCCAACGTTTTAATGGATGGAGGTGGGAAACCCAAAGCTGCTGCGCATGTGGCGGCTCCTATCCTACATAAATGCATTCCGAAATTCCAAGGGTCATGTCCCACCCTCAGCAAACATTTGTGTAGTATCGCAGAGAATTGGAATAGGGTCAGAGGGGAGCTATCCTCGTGAACTAATAGCGTCTCGCTTCCCGTGGGCCTCCATACTAGGAAGTCCTTGATGTTTGCTACAGGGCAAGTCTGGAGCGAGTCCACCTGCACCAGTGTGATTGCTTGCCCCCTGCCCAACTGGTCCGTCTTAGATCTATGAATCACGAACCGGAGGGTATTTCCTGACAGTGAAACCCTGTTGAGCAGGAGTCCGCACCCCGCTGGGGATTTCCTGGAGGGGACTACCAATTCACATACCCTCAGCGCCCCAAAGAAGGCCAGCATGAATGCTGCCCAGAATAACCTGATTTCGTACTGTGATTTGCACATGACCGCCAGTGCATGCCAAATTCCAAGCAGCATGTCATGCGTTATTGGTAGTCTCCTATCTGGTCTAGCTTCTCGCTCACGCCGCCCTGGTGTGTCCGGTCTTGGGGGCAGTGGGAGGCTCCCCGTAGTGTCGGCTGTATCACTCGTCGACTCGGGGGGACCCACGCCTGCCTTTGCCTGCTGGGGTGCTGCTTGTGCTCGCAGGCCTATGGCCTTCTTCTTGTGTCCCCTTTCCTTATTCGTTCTCGCCTCCACTGCTGTAGAAACGGCTTGGCTGGTTGCATTTATGTTGGCGTTCTTTTTGTGGCCTTTTCCTTTGCCCGATGTGCCCACCGGTCGTGCCAGCACTGCTGAGATGTTGATTGTGCCCTCAGCGTTCAGCGCTGCTGTGTCCGGCAACTTGTGGGGTGCGCTCTGTCCTTCCTTCACTCTGCGTTCTGGGACGTGGCACACTCCTTCGATGTCCATGCCCGTTGCCGCTTCCATTCTGCTCAAGGAAGGGGGAGGGTAATAAGGTCGAGAGACAGAAGGATCTAAATAGACTTAAAAGATAATAAGTTAGTACCATATCTCATAAAATCTGGGTTTATAAATTTTTCCTTTTTTTTGTTCTTTTGTCTGCCAAGTGCCCCACCTAATTTGGTGTCCTGTGGTAGGTCACCATCCTGACCAGCTGGGGGGGGGGGGGGCACTCTTTTTTTTTTTTGCCCTTCCCAATGTGGTTGCCCTGGGGAACTCCCATAATTCCCTGTCCTGATCTACCAAGATGGTCACTATCTGTTTGCCCTTCCTAATATGGCCACTGAGGGCAAGTCCCATAATTTTGTTGTGTGTGTGTGCGTGTGTGTGTGTGTGTCACTCTCCCACTAGTTGGGTCGGGTTCTTTTTTTTTTTAATGATATGCCTTACCTTGCTGCCACATCCGATAGGAGAGTGCAGCACTCTGCAGGATGGACTCAGATGCTGCAGGGGGTTCATCATTTACTCGACGAAGAGCTCAGGGCTCGCTCGGCGCCGCTGCGGCTGTCGGGGCTGATGCATTCGGCCGGGGATTGTCACGTGGCTCCAGGTATGGTCTGCTTGCAGGCCAGAATCTGAGTGGGGCTGTGTGGGTGTCTGTCGTCCTTGCAGGCAGATGCCCAGACGCCAGAAGAGGACCTCAGCGGGGTGTTGCTGTGCAGCGGGAAAATTCCCACCGCACCCAGCTCACACCCTGCTGGCACCTTCACGCATGCCCGTCAGGGCACGACGCCATGTTAGTGGCGGCTCCGTGCACCCGGGAGCACTGCACCTTGATTGTCTCTCCTCTCCCCTCCCATCCCCTTCCACTGCACTCTGGAATCTCTCACTCTCACTCCCTCCCCCAGGTCTTGATCTCTTCATTCTCCTGTAAGTCCCAACATCTCTGCTTGTCACTTCCTTCTCCTCTCCCCCTGCAGTCAGGCATCAGACTCTCTCCCCCCCCCCCCCCCTTCGAACTTGCCTGTACAGTCAGCACCACTAAACACATGCTGCTTCTTTATAACCAAAGCCTTCTTTCTGTAGCATTCCACCCTCTCTGTCAGAACTTTCTGTTTCCTGCAGGTGGGGTGCTACAGAATTGGACTCCATATATAGAGAATCAGGGTGTGTTTAGCACTGCTGACTGGACAGGTATGTTTGGACGGCTACCAGGGGGAGGGAGATGGAAAATGAGATGCAGGAGCATGGGAGGGTGGGGACAGGAGAGAAAAAGATACCAGAAGGAAGCTAGGAGAGGAGGAAAGGGAGAGGGAGAGAGAAAGAAAAATAGCAGTGCAATTAAAGTATTAAAATAACGCAAGTTTAAATTTTAAACACGTTAATTGTGTTAAAAATATGTTAAGTCTGCAGCTCTAATTTATTTATCAAATTTATAACCCACTTCCACCTAAGTGGCTCACAAATAAAACAAACTCTTATGCCCAAATCCCCTTATGAACAACTGAAATTAAATTCCTAAGGTCCTGTTTACTAAGCCGCGCTGTAGACGCGGTAACTTTTTAACACATGCTAAAAATTAACGTGCGCTAATGATAGAGACACCTCTTATATTCCTATGGGTGTCTCTAGCCTAAACACAGGTTAATTTTTAGCACACGCTAAAAACTGTGTGTGCCTACAATGCAGCTTAGTAAAGAGGGCCCCTAGTTGGATTTGGAGAAGAAAAAGACTTCAGAAATACAATTGCTTACTTTGATAGCAAAGGGTTAATAGTTTCAAAAGTCCAAAAAACCTCCATTTCCCTTTATTTTACTATTTTTTTACTTGTTACTGTTTACGATTTAATTGTTTCAGCTTTTATCAAGTCATTTAAACATAATGACTACAGAATGATGATTTAGCTTTACATATCGTGCTCTAAGGAGCTTCTCTGTTTCACTTTGTTAGCTTTGTCAGGAGTTGCCTATACATCACAGCACTAAGTAGTCATTGAACTGTCAAAAAGATCACATAAAATATAAATTCAGTTGGAAAATTTTAAAATAGGTCTGTAGCAAAAAAAAAATGTTAAGCATAGGACTCAGCAAATAGTCTTTCCTTACTCATTCACCTTTCTGCAAATTTTCCCACTATACTCGCAAAATGGCATTGGCGTTTTAACTAACCTGCCCCCCACTCATTCACCAATCACAGCTGTTCATCCACTTATATATAGATATAATGAGGGTTCATCATTTTCTCATTAATTATTCTCTGTGTAAGGCTCTACAATCTGTGCTAGAACACTAATATGTCAGATAAACGCTCTCCACTTATGTTGGAATTCAACCCTGTCTTCAATTGGAATATTTATTTTTGTTCCCAATGTAGCAACATTTTACCCCATTCCCCCCTCCCTCATTTATTGATCAAATAATTTGATCAATTACAAAACATTTAAAGGTCTTCAAAATTATTTGAATGTGTTAAATAATGAGGCACCAATGGAGCTTCTCTTTTACCTTGTGTTACACAATATCTGTGTTCATTCATCCTTAGCTTGAATGCCCGCACGGCTTTTCCTACATATAACTTTTGTCAAGAGCAAAAAATCACATACAAAGCATAACTATTGTTACAATCCATGTGATCCCTGAATTTTGTTATCTACTGGATTTTTTGAATTCACTAATTCTATGGTGATGGAACATGTTTTACAGTTGCCACATTTATAATGTCCAACAAGCTGTTCACTCATATTGAAAATAGGCTCTCCCACATCGGTTCTGTGTATTAGCTCTCTCAAATTTCATCCCCTTGAATAAACTAAACAAATTTCTTGCTGGTCAAATACTGGATGTGACTGCATAATACTCCAATGACTTTTAATGATTGAAGCCACTCTTGCTGAACCAGTAGTATACTTCATCACAAAGGTGTTCATGTCACCTGGAAGTTTGCTGTTGTTTACAACATTTTTTGGATAACCTCTTTGATTTAATTTACCCATAAACTGCTTAGCATGATGTTTAAATCATCCATTTCGATATAAATGTGTCTAAAGCATAATAATTGAGGAAAGGGTAAACTTTTCTTCAAGGCTGTAGGATGATAACTATCAAATTGAACAAAAGAAAAAAGCACACTGGCCTTCAAGACGGTGACAGATGAGAGTCATTTATTCTTAAAGACCCGACACAGGCCATGTTTTGGTGCAACAGCACCTGCCTCAGAGGTATAATGGTAAAGCATAATATAAAAATCATATAAAACATATATAAAATCATGTACATTCAGAGACTACAGAGATGATTGCATACATTCAAAAATGAGTGCCATTATCCATAGACATAATATGTGATTTTGTGTACCATGTGACAGTGCCTAACAACATACTAAGAAAGAAAATGATAAAGTAATGCACATACACATATAACAATGATAGCTACATGCAATGTTGTTATGTTAACAATAAGAGACGTGGAGGGGCATAATTGAACGACACCGGCGAAATAGCTGGCCGGCCATCTTCGAGGCTGGCGCCGTAAGTGGGCGGGGCCAACTGTATTTTCAAAAAAGATGGTTGGCCATCTTTTTCTTTGCTAATACGGTTGGGCCCAGCTAAATGTCAGATTTCGCCGGGTTTGAGATGGCCGGCATCGGTTTTCGGCCATAATGGAAAATAATGCCGGCGATCTCAAACCCGGCCAACTCCAAGCCATTTTAGGGTGGGAGGGGGTTGGTGACCACTGGGGGAGTAAGGGGAGGTCATCCCCGATCCCCTCCGGTGGTCATATGGTCAGTTTGGGCACCTTTTCACGGCTTGGTCGCAAGACAAAATGGACCAAGTAAAGTCGGTCAAGTGCTTGTCAGGGACGCCCTTCTTTTTTCCATTATCAGCTGAAGACGCCCATCTCTTAATCATGCCCCAGTCCCGCCTTCGCTACGGTGCCGACACCCCCCCGGGAACTTTGGTCGTCCCCACGACGGGAAGCAGTTGTGGACGCCCAAAATTGGCTTTCGATTATGCCGATTTGGGCGACCCTGAGAGAAGGACGCCTATCTCCCGATTTGTGTCGAAAGATGGGCGCCCTTCTCTTTCGAAATTAAGCCTGATAGTGTCATTGATAAAGCTACAAAAAGGAATAAAATATGTCTTAAGATAATAATAATGGTGTGCAAACAATCAATCAGGAGTTAGACTGTGTGATTAGACTGTATACTGTGCGAAGCTTATTAAAAAGTGTGAAGTTAGAGGATATGCTATGCAGAGCACATTAAAGATGAGGAATATTAGAATATCAATACCATCTATCTTACCCAAAATGAAAGAAGTTCTGTAAGATAAAAATTAAAAAGACGATATCCTTATGCAATATTGCTGTGGGCAGATGAAATAAAAAAGCTATGAATCTAAGTACCACACACGTTAGGTGAAGTGAAAAACATTATACACATTAAAGGATGATCCGGAAAGCCAACATAACTGGCACAAAGGGGATATCTGTTCCAAACTTACAGATATGAAAATATATGTAAATAGATATGAGTATTTAAAACATTGATCCTCATTTATTAAAAAAGCGAGGTGCATGAAAAAATGCAATTATCCTATTGAAACACATCTACGTAGCAATTTCTGTTATTAGTCAAGCATTCCTGAAGATCTGAACAAATTGCTTAGATGGGAGAAGCAGAAAAAGACCAAAATATCCAACAAAACTTTTATGGAAAACTTTGCAAGATAGAAAATATCCTTCTGAACAAACACACCCATAGATCTACGGGTTACTCATGCCATAAATTGAAAGTGCAATTGCTATACTTTAACAAATGAAAATGCAAACATTTTTGTTAAAAGAGCCAGCATCTGTGAGAATCTACTAAAATGCATTGGTAATAGAGAGCATAATCCAGCTTATAATCGAACGAGAAAAACGCCCAAGTTCCGACCTAAATCGGGAGATGGACGTTTATCTCACAAAAACGAATAAAGTGGTATAATCGAAAGCCGATTTTTGGACGTTTTCAACTGCACTCCGTCGCGGATGCGGACAAAGTTTATGGGGGCGTGTCAGAGGTGTGGCGAAGGCGGAACTGGGGCGTGGTTATCTGCCGAACAAAGATGGGCGCATTTCACCGATAATGGGAAGAAAGTATGCGTTTTTAGCTAGAATTTAGGACACTTTTCCTGGACCCTGTTTTTTCACGAATAAGGCCCCAAAAAGTGCCCTAAATGACCAGATGACCACTGGAGGGAATCGGGGATGACCTCCCCTGACTCCCCCAGTGGTCACTAACCCCCTCCCACCACAAAAAAATGATGTTTCACACATTTTTATTTTCACCCTCAAATGTCATACCCAGCTCCCTGGCAGCAGTATGCAGGTCACTGGAGGAGTTGTTAGGGGGTGCAGTGGACTTCAGGCAGGTGGACCCAGGCCCATCCCCCCCTACCTGTTACAATTGTGCTGCTTAATGCTTATTAGTCGTCCAACCCCCCCAAACCCACTGTACCCACATGTAGGTGCCCCCCTTCACCCCTTAGGGCTATAGTAATGGTGTAGACTTGTGGGCAGTGGGTTTTGAGGGGGATTTGGGGGGCTCAACACACAAGGGAAGGGTGCTATGCACCTGGGAGCTCTTTTACCTTTTTTTTTGTTTTTGTAAAAGTGCCCCCTAGGGTGCCCGGTTGGTGTCCTGGCATGTGAGGGGGACCAGTGCACTACGAATCCTGGCCCCTCCCACGAATAAATGTCTTGGATTTATTCGTTTTTGAGCTGGGTGCTTTCATTTTCTATTATCGCTGAAAAACAAAAACGCCCAGCTCACACATTGTTGAATAAAACATGGGCGTCTATTTTTTTTCGAAAATACGGTTCGGTCCGCCCCTTCACTGACCCGTTCTCGGAGATAAACGCCCATGGAGATAGGCGTTTTCGTTCAATTATGCCCCTCAATATGTCCTAAAATGTATAAGCTCATGATAAAAGAACTACCAAGTCTTTAACTGCACATCAAACCACCATGGTGAACGCTGTTGGTTAGTATGATACCGCCAAGAGAAAAGTGCATGCGCAATGAATAACTTAAATTCAAGCCGGGCAGCGTGAAGTTACATGACTAGAAGTGGACAGCATGGCAACCAAGTGTGTGTATCATAGTAACAGTGAATGGCATTGTCTCAATGTTTGAAAGCTAAATGTTATCACGGTGTTTAATAAATACATGAGGTAACATCAATAAGAATAGATAGCATGGCAACTCAGTGTATATGCCATGATGACAGTGATTGCTGTTGTCTGAATGAGACAGAAAACACATGTACTCCCATTGAACCAGCACCAATATAAAAAAGAGAATGCTAAGCTTAGAAAGTTCCCACTTATATATAGAAAATGCAAATTGTACCACATCTCAAGAGAGTTATGTAACAGCCCCATACATGGAAGTAAAACAGAATAAACACATGTTTCTGTAAACAAATGTATGCAATATCCTGCATCACAAACAGAGTCATGTGGAGGGGCATAATCGAACAGGGCGACCAAGTTTTCATGAGGGTATCCTCGCCGGACGGCCCCACGAAGGGGTGGGGAAACCCGTATTAGCGAAACAAGACGGGCGGCCATCTTTCATTTCGATAATATGGTCAGGGACGCCCAAATCTCAACATTTAGGCCAACCTTAGAGATGGTCGTCCTTAGAGATGGTCATCCCCGGTTTTTGGCCATAATGGAAACCGAGGACGTCCATCTCAAAAACAACCAAATCCAAGCCATTTGGTCATGGGAGGAGCCAGAATTCGTAGTGCACTGGTCCTCCTGACATGCCAGGTGTGAGAAAGGGGGTGGCAAACCGGAGGGGTGGGGGAGGAAAGGACTACCTGTGCCCGCCGGGGATCAAAAGAAGAAAGAGTGGGGCTATAAGAACTACAAGTCCCAGAAGCCCGAGCTGAGCAGGAAACAGGAGTGGGAGGAGAAGTCCTCTCAGAGGGAAAAGGGGAAGGGGGTTGATTGAGAGATGAAGTCAGAGGAAGGGGATGAGGAACACCTGTGGGAGAGGGGAGTGGTGGAACAGATGGATTGGCAAGGGGGGAAGGGGGAGGGGAATCGGAGGAAATGGATATCTCAGCCTTTGCTCAGGGCCAGAGGGAAAGGAGAAAGAGTGCTGTGTGTACTGGATAACAAAAGGTATGAATTCCTTAACCCTGTGGGTGGTTGTCAGGAGTTAGTGCTGACAAATGAGGGAGGTGGGTCTCTAGGTGTAGCCAGTAGGAAGTGCTAAACCTAGAGGAATTCATACCATAGGGGAAACTTTGGAACTTTATAGTGTTGCTTGAGGAAAGCTGAACTGTGTGATAAGCATTTGATTCTGAATAGAGGCTCTAAAGAAAGGGGCCTGTGCCAGGAACAGGGCCCGGTCCAGAGGCCTGGGTGGGGGACTTAATAGCCGGACTGGAAAGAATCTAGGCGGCTAGGCTACAAGGAGGGGGACTCCACCCGGAGACGTATACTTGCCAGTAGCCGGTAGGGGTTGAACAAGGGGGTGGGCTACTGGCTGGAGAGAACGCAACTGAGTTAACCTGAGGGAGGTTGGCCTAACTTACAAGGATTGCAGCCAGCACGGAGAGGTGCAACTCGAGCGCAGACAGCTCGGAGAGGAGCGGCAGTCTGACATTGGTGCGGCTGGGTTGCAGACAGCACGGAGAGGTGCGGCTGGCTTGCAGACAGCACGGAGAGGTGCAACTAGAGTGCAGACAGCCGGAGAGGAGCAGCAGTCTGACACAGGACACACTAGGGGGCACTGCAGTGGACTTCAGAAATTGCTCCCAGGTGTATAGCTCCCTTACCTTGTGTGCTGAGCCCCTCAAAATGCACTCCCCACAACTGTCCACCACTACCATAGCCCTAAGGGGTGAAGGGGCACCTAGATGTGGGTATAGTGGGTTTGTGGTGGGTTTTGGAGGGCTCACATTTACCACCACAAGTGTAACAGATAGGGAGGATGGGCCTGGGTCCGCCTGGCTAAAGTGCACTGCACCCACTAAAACTGATCCAAGGACTTGAATGCGCTGTCATGGACCTGAGTATGAAATTTGAGGCTGGCATAGAGGCTGGCAAAAAAAAAAAAAAAATTAAGTTTTTTTTAGGGTGGGAGGGGGTTGATGACCACTGGGGGAGTAAGGGGAGGTCATCCCCGACCCCCTCCGGTGGTCATATGGTCAGTTTGGGCACCTTTTCACAGCTTGGTTGCAAGAACAAATGAACCAAGTAAAGTCGACCAAGTGCTCGTCAGGGACGTCCTTCTTTTTTCCATTATCGGCTGAGGACGCCCATCTCTTAATCATGTCCCAGTCTCGCCTTCGCTATGGTGCCGACACGCCCCCATGAACTTTCATTGTCCCCACGATGGGAAGCAATTGAGGATGCCCAAAATTGGCTTTCGATTATGCCGATTTGGGCGACCCTGAGAGAAGGACGCCCATCTCCCGATTTGTGTCAGAAGATGGGCGCCCTTCTTTTTCGAAAATAAGCCTGATAATGATGCATGTACATAAAAACAAAACACAAATTAAGAATATATTTCCATTAAAGAGTCTAATAGTTGGTGTTCATTTGTTATAGAAGAACCTCCTGGCATAACTTAAATGTATCTTCTAAAAATCACTCACACAATTCAATGATAATAGAAGTCACTGAAATAAGTGCCAAATATACTGGCATATGCAACAATCTATATGGTGACCAACATATTCTCAAAGCATCACATTACATTACTTTGGAAATTAAATAACAACTGATACATCTAATTCCACATTCAGACCTGTGGGGAGACAGTATCCAATTCAAAGTTCGTTCTTTGCTCCTGTTGTAACAAAATGTTATCAATCTCTCCACCACGCCAAGACCAAATGTATCTTCTTGCTATTTCCAGTATCCATGACGAATTGTAAGCCACATTGAGCCTGCAAAGAGGTGGGATAATGTGGGATACAAATGCCATAAATAAATAAAGACACTTTCACTTATTTAAATACACAGAACTTCAAATTTGTAAAATTGTGAGAGATGCAATGGCAGTGTTGTACCAAAGGTGCCATCATGTTTTCTCTCCAAATGTTACTTCTATGCTCTATTATTCTTGTTTTGAATTTCCTAGTATTTTTGCCTATATATTTGAGCCTGCAGGGACATAGGATAATATAAACCACTCTATCTGTGTTACAATCAGAGTTGTGTTTTAGAAGATAAACGTTTTGTGTGCATGAATGAATGAATGAATGAATGCATTGGTTGACATCAAAGATGGGCATACAGAGCATGATCCACAGGGTCCATGGCCTAGATAAGATGATGGTGTTGACAAAACAGGAGGAAGAGAGGAAGGGGCTACAATCTCTTTAATATTTTTGTTATGAGTGTGGACCACTATTAGCCATTTATTCTTAAAGCAGTGATGCCCCTCCAAGATATGCCAGTTTTTCCATAGTATTCTTTTTATATCTGCTGAGAGGTTTGAAAATCTCATGTTCCACACAATATCATGGTTACTTCATTCTTCACGCTCTTCCAGTAGATTCTCCCTGTCAGCAACTCTTGTCTTCTCTATTCCCTTGTTGATACAGTGCAAGGGGTAACGTCTATCCTTGAATCTCTGGGCCATGGATACTACTTGTTGATTAAATTCTGTGTAGTCACTGCACAACCTTCTTAATCTCAGAAACTGAGAGTAAGGCAGATTCTCCTTTAGGTTCCTATTGTGGAAATTGTGAAAGTGAAGAAAATGGTTCTTATCTGTTGGTTTTCTAAAAACCGTAGTCGTGAAACCATATGTTTTCTTACTAATTAGAACATCCAAAACAGGAATCTCCTCACGACTGTAGTGCATTGTGAATTTTGAGATGTTAGTCTAAAGTATTCAGCCATGTATGAAATTCTTGAAATCTCTCACTACTTCCTTTCTACAATACCAGCATATCATCGATAAATCTCTTCCAAAAACTCAGCTCTTCTTGAAATGAATGTGATTCAAAATCTGATGTTCAAAAAATGCCACATACAGAATTGCAATGTCTGGGCCATGGTGGCCCCCATCACTGTCCCTGTGAGTGGTTTGTAAAATTTTTCTTGCAAACAAAAATAATTTTCTTGCAGAGCAATGGTGCCAATTGTACAATGAATGCAGTAGGTATTCCAGTAATTTCATTGTCATTCAGAATATCGCTGATAATTCTTAAAGCCTCATGCTGGGGGGATGTTGGTGTATAACGCTTCCAAATCAAAGTTTGCTAGAATATCTGTCAAATCATCATCAAATTCATACAACAGGTTGATGGCATGAGAGGAGTCATGAATGTAAGATTTTACCAAAGGAATGGATGGTCTCAAAAAAGTATCTACAAACATAGAGAGGGGCTCTAAAATTGAGTCTATTCCTAACAAAATCGGTCTTCCAGGAGGTCAACAAAATGTTTGTTAATTTTAGGCAATATATAGACCACTGGTATCACAAAGTGATCTGTTAACAAAAAATCTCTCTCTTGATGTTAGAAAACCAGAGTCATAGCCAAAATTGACCCCAAAACTGATTCATTTCCTTAGCTCTTCTGTTGGATCCTTGTCTAACAAACAATAAAAGTTGTCATCTGATAGTTGTCAATGTACTTTCTTGATATAGTTGGCCGTGTTTTGGATGACAATCCCCTCTCCTTAGTCGGCAGGTTTAATAATGATGTCACTGTTCTGTTTAAGATGTTTAAGTTCTGACGTCTCTTCATTAGAGAGATTAAAGAAAGTCATCTTTTTCTTTTCCTCTAATTGTGTTATTGTTATGATTGTGACCATGACCTCTCCCAAACTTACCTTATCTCTGGGGGTCAGCTTCTGTGCTGGCTTCTGTTTCTTCTGTCTGTGTTGCTAGAGCTGGCTCTGTGTCTGTGGGCTGGCTGCTCCAAGCATGAGTCTAATTGCTTTACTATACTGCAGCTGTGTGTGTTTCCTGAGCTAGCTCTGCCTCTGTGTGCTGGTTGCTTCCAGCGGGGCTCTAATTGCTCTGCTATACTGCACCTGTGGGTGTTGAGCTTCTCTGTGTTGCCTGAGTTAGCTCTAGCTCTGTTTCAGTATGCTGTCTGAAAAAATCAAGGAGAGAGTAATCCACCTAAGTGGATGAACACTAACTCCCACATAAATATAACAACACAGAGAGAGTGGGAAGTGGACCAATGACTCCAGGAGAGCGGGAGATAAGATTTCAAAGAACCACTTTATTCAATGACTCGACACAGAAACTGTGTTTCGGCCAAAGGCCTGCCTCAGGAGTCTTAGATGATCCTGTAGTTAAAAAAGGAGATGTATCTCTGAATTGAATGGTCTTTGGAGATCCTTGTACTTCCAAAAAAAACCTTAAGGTCGAATGGTCTTGATAAAGACCTTTATGATATCTTGCTGGCGCAGCATCTCGATATAATCTTTGTAAAGGTTTTTTTTGGAAGTACAAGGATCACCAAAGACCATTGAATAAAGTGGTTCTTTGAAATCTTATCTCCCGTTCTCCTGGTCCACTTCCCACTCTCTCTGTGCTGCTCAGTATGCTGTCTGCCTGGGTCTGATAGTGGTGACATCATCAGGCAGGGCCTTGATAAGGAAGTGGTGCTCCTCCCTTCAGGGCCTTTGCAACGTTTGCATTTGCGCTTGCTATAGGGCCAGGTCAGTGTTAGTACAGTGTGCACTTGTGACTTGTGTGTTTAGCTTTCCTGCTTTTCCCTGGTGGTTCCCCTGCTTTCCCTTTGGGTGCTTTAGAAGCACTTCTGGGTTTGGTGCTTTAGAAGCACATCTGTGTTTGGGGCTTTGGAAGCTCTGTTGTGTTTAGTGCTTTGGAAGCACTGCTGACTTCTGTGTTTAGCTTCCCTGTTTTTTCCCTTTTGGCTCCCCTGTCTTCCCTTTTAGTGCTAGAAGCTCTGCTGGTAGTTTGGTGCTTAGGAGAACCGTAGTTAGTTTAGGGTTGTAGAGCTGTTGTGCTTGGTGCTTAGGAGCACCTGTGCTAGTTTATGTGTTTAGGTTCCCTGCTTTCTCCTTGTGGCTTCCCTGCTTTCCCTTGTAGTGCTTGGTAGCACTTCTGTTTGTGTAGTGCTTAGTAGCACTGCTGTTGGTTCACTGTTAGGAGCCTTCTGTTGGTTTATTGTTAGGAGCACTTCTGTTAGTTTACTGTTAGGAACACTTCTGTTGGTTTAGGGCTTGGGAGCACTTATGTCAGTTTAGGATTTAGGAGCACTTCTGTTGCAAGCTTGTTCGAGTATCCTGGTCCCTGTGTTATCCGGTATCCGGTAAGTCCTGCCAGCCACTCGAACCCAACGGCTCAACCCTTGGCGGGCAGTGGCTAAGTGCAGGTGAAGCTGTATGGACCAGTCCAATGTGCTCCAGTCCAGTGTGCTCCAGTCCGGTGTGTTCCAGTCTGGTGTGTTCCAGTACAGTGCTCCAGTCCAGTGTGTTCCGGTCTGGTGTGTTCCAGTCCAGTGTGTTCCGGTCCAGTGCAGACCAGTCCGGTGTCCTCCAGTCTAAGGGATTCCAGTCCATGTGTTCCGGCTCGCTGGGCGGTGTCTGCAATCCTTGCTTGTGCCGGTTTGCTTGCCCAGTGTTCGTTGGTGGGTTTTGCCTGCTACTGTCGCTCCTTGTCAGCAGCCCAAGGGCTCACGTTTGCTCCAGAGCCCATCCCCGCGGGCTCTGAACCTGAGAACCTGACAGTTATATCTCACAATCTTGCTTAGTATGATATTTAAAATCATCCATTTCTGTACAAATGTGTCTAAAGCATAATAATTGAGAAAAGAGTAAAATTTTCTTCAAGGCTGTAGGATGACAACTGAAGCATAGTATTTCTATCTGTAGGCTTGACATGAACTAAACTTCTAAATGTATTATTACTGAGTTGTTCAATATTCACATCCCCAAAAAAACTGTTCCTTGTCTTAGAAAACTGCATTATGAACTTAATGTTGAAGTCCCTTTCATTTAGCCATACAAAAAACTCCCGTAATCATTGCTCATTACCGTTCCATAGGAACAAAAACACCGATATAATGATGCCAGTGATGCATCTTCAAACTCCATTTATGATTTAATAACCAAGATTGTTCAAATGCAACATGTATAGGCATGCGCCTGAGGGGACAAATTTAGCCCCCATGGCTATGCCGTTCTTTTGTATAAATAACTTGTCTTCATACATAAAGAACTTTTCAGCTAATGCTAACTCAGCTAGTTCAAGCAAACAAGTAGTAGGGACTTGATGTAGTCTAGAGCATTATTCCAAATCCCAATTTAAAATTGTAAGACATTTATCCTGTGGCAAGGATTTTATAAAGAGAGGCAATGTCCATCGTGACCATCATACAGATTAACATCTCAAATGAAATGTCTTGTAGGATGTTAAGAAAATGTGTTGTGTCGTATATGTAAGATGTACTTTGTGCTACCAAGGGTTTTAAAAAGTAGTAAATATACTGTGATATAGGCTCTAACGGAGATCCACACGAGGATACAGTCACCCCGGAGGGTCCTGTAAAGTTTTGTGTATTTTTGACACTATATAAAATACTGGAATCAGAGGGTTCAGAGTATTCAAAAACTTAACTCAGCTTTTATCAAATAACCCTCATTGTATGCTGTATTAGTGATTGTTCTAATGAAGTCCATTTAATGATTAGTAGGATCTTCTAATAATCTTAAATACCTAGATGTATCATTTAATTGGTGATATACCTGGGCGTCATATTTTTCAGTTTCCATAATCACAATCGCTCCATCTCTATCTGCTCTTCTTATGGTGATACTGGAATCAATTTGTAACCCTCTAGGAGCTGCATGTTCATCAATCATAAGATTCTGTTTACATTTCTAACCCTGGTTTGTTGTAAGACATCTTGAAGAACTTATGTTTTAAATGTGGCCAATAAAAGATCTAATTTCCCTGGTGGGGATAATTTTGCAAGTATAGAGGGAAGATTTGCAGAATGGTAAATGAGGAAAGAAATGTTTCTTTTGCTACAGACCTATTTTTAAATTTTCCAACTGAATTTATATTTTATATAATCTTTTTGACAGTTCAATGACTACTTAGCGCTGTGATTTATAGGCTGCTTCTGACGAAGCTAGCAAAGTGAAATGAAGAAGTTCTGTAGAGTGTGACCTGTAAAGCTAACTCATCATTCTGCAGTCACTATGTTTAAAAAGACTTGATAAGTCAAAACAATCAAATAGTAAACAGTAAAAGTAACAAGTAAAAATAGTAAAATAAAGGGAGGTGGAGGTTTTTGGACTTACTTTTCTATCAAAGTAAGTGATGGTATTTCTGGAGTCTTTTCCTCCTCCATATCCAACTAGGAATTTAATTTCAGTTGTTGATAAGGGGACTTGGGCATAAGCGTTTGGTATTTTGAGATTTAGAAGTCCTTCAGCCTTTATAATTGTTGAGTTAATAAACTCATAAACAAAGCATACATAATATCAAGGACTTTAACAGATCTTGACAAATAAAGCCTGAAAACAGAAAAGAGTCCACACCATTATATATTAGAAAAAGCCTGCAAAAATAAATGGGTCTTCAAGGTCTTTTTTAAATTCTAGCAAGATAGTACAATGCCGCAAATAGCCAGGAAGGTTATTCTAGAGTAGTGCCCCTGCCACAGAGAAGCTATTTGCCTTGGATTTTGCATAATGTACATGCATTAATAATGGTACTGACAAATGTCCTGCATGGTCAGATCCATGATTCCTTTCTAGTCTACAGCTTCACCACCTGCGATAAATAGGAATAAATTGATATTGTTTGAAAAAAGAAGGGCAAAATCTTATACTGTATTTCATTTAAAAAACTGGTAACCAATGCAACTTTTTTTAGCTCCAGTGTTATATGCTGAAATTTAGAACATTCAAAAATCATCCTCACTGTCAAATTCTGAATCACCTGCAAAGCTTTAAATTGTGTTTTAGCAATGTTGAAGTACAGTGCATTGCAGTAATCAAATCTTGGCAAAATCAAAATTTGTACAACAATCCTAAAATCGTAAGCATTAAGCATCTGTCATAATTTGCTGATCAATCAAAGCTGGAAAATGTGTAAGTTCTTAATGTACACCTGCTTTCTATGTACTTACATTTGAGACATATCCTGAGCCAGATATATTAGCATTTTATTAAAACACACAGGCACCTCTCTAGGCCTACCCATGGCACCATATTATAAAATTACTCTCAGAAAGATGTGGTGATTAGAATCACATAATCTATTGTTTTACTGTGGATGGAGAAATAAGGTTTGTAAATGCAGTAGTTTTAAATCAAGGAGGAAGCAGCATGTCCATGACTCTTTTAAAATTAGGAATTGGAGTGGAGGAGTAGCCTTATGGGTAGCACAGTAGCCTGAAAACTTGGGGACCCATGTTCAATTCCCACTGCAGCTTCTTGTGACTGGGTAAGTCACTTAACCCTCCACTGATCAGGTACAAAATAAGGGGTCCTTTTACTAAGCCGTGTAAGCGTCTACGTGCGCCCGACGTGCGCCAAAATTGAGTTACCGCCTGACTACCACATGGCTCTTGTGGTGATTTCATTTTTAGCATGTGTCCGAAATACGTGTCTGAAAAATATTTGTTATTTTCGGGTGCGTGTAACGGAAGCTCGCCAAGTGCCATTTGGTGCGCATAGGTCATTACCGCTCGGTTACCGTGTCGTGTGAGTCTTTACTGCTAGGTCAATGGCTGCGGGAAGGTCTCAGACCCAAAATGGATGCGCAGCATTTTTGCCGCACGTCCATTTTCGGCAAAAAATTTAAATGGATTGGCGCATGCCCAATACCCACGCCTACATTCCCGCAAGGCACTTTTCAGCGCATCTATGTAAAAGGACCCCTAAGTACCTTTATCTAATATGTAATCCTCTTTGATCATAACCAGAGAAAAGCAATACATCAAATCCCATCCCCTTTCCCTTAAATTAATAATCTTTCAAATCTGAGCTCAAGGTGAGCTAAAATTTCAGGTAAAGTTGTAATTTCCTTTTCAAGACAGTTTATAATATAAACATCACCTAAAACAATGTTGGTTAAATAACTTGCTGAAGGTCAGAAGAAGCAGCAGAAGAAACAGCAGCATCAAGCATAACTAGGCAATCACCTAGGGCAGCATTTTGCAAGTGCACTTCAGGTTAAACCTAGATTTCACCAACATGATTTTTTTTTTCAGGTGATGTATGTCAGAAGCAAAAACTGTAGTAGGTTTACTTAGAGTGAGATTGTTACCAACAGACTGTAAAACTGCTTACTGTCATCTAACTTTCCATAATGAAAGTAGCTGGCAATATATGTCAGTAACAAATTAAGTTGCACAGAGGTACAGTTCTCAAAAGAAATCAATTTTTGGCACAAAGTGCCTTATTTGCAGTTTTATGGTGTGAAACTACTGACGGAAAATGATTTATAGGTTTGCAGAAAAACAAGTAATGCCCTGGTGGTGCTATTCTTTATGTCACCTTTATGGTTTTACTTGGCAATATTTTGTGTAAATGGGTTTAATATAATACACTTGAATCATGATGCAATCTTCATCAACAAAGCACATCAACAGACAATGTAGACCTGCTTGTGTGCTTTTGCCTAATTAAGTGAGGCAAAGTGTTCTGAACCAACAGGGCAATGATATAGACCCCTAACAGGCTCATTTTCGAAAGAGAAGGACGCCCATCTTTCAACACAAATCGGAAGATGGGCGTCCTTCTCTCTGGGTCGTCCAAATCGGTATAATTAAAAGCCGATTTTGGGCCAAAGTTCAAGGGGGCATATCAGAGGCGTAGCGAAGGCGGGACTTGGGCGTGCCTAACACATGGATGTCCTCAACCCATAATGAAAAAAAAGGCGTCCCTGACGAGAACTTGGACGACTTTGCCTGGTCCTGTTTTTCTTACGATCAAGCCACAAAAAGGTGGCTTGGTCATAAGGATATTTTTTGAGAGTGGTCACTAAGCCCCTCCCACCCTCAAAAAATATCTTTCAAAATATTTTTTGCCAGCCTCAGATGTCATACTCAGGTCCATCACAGCAGTATGCAGGTCCCTGGAGCAGTTTTAGTGGGAGCAGTGCACTTCAGGCAGGCGGACCCAGGCCCATCCCCTCCCACCTGTTACATTTATGAGAAAACAGCGAGCCCTCCAAAACCCACTGCACCCACATTTAGGTACCCCCTTCACCAGTAAGGGCTATGGTAGTGGTGTACAGTTGGGGGTAGTGGGTTTGGGGGGATTTTGGGGGTCTCAGCACATAAGGTAAGGGAGCTATGTTCCTGGGATCAATTTATGAAGTCTACTGCAGTGCCCCCTAGGGTGCTGGCTTGGTGTCCTGGCATGTCAGGTGGACGAGTGCACTACAAATGCTGGCTGCTCCCACAATCAAAGAGTTTGTATTTGGTTGTTTTTGAGAAGGGCGTCCTTGGTTTTCATTATCGCCAAAAATCAAAAATGACCAAGTCTGGGGAAGACCTAAATTTCAAGATTTGGGTATCCCTGACCGTATTATCGAAATAAAAGATGGACGTCTTGCGAAGATGTTTTGCAAGGACGTCCTCAACAAAACTTGGGCGTCCCTTTCGATTATGCCCCTCCACGTATTCATACATAAGAAACAATGTAAGCTTAGTACCAGAGCTTTTGAGACTTTGGATGTGTATGTGTGTGTGTGTGTGTGGGGGGGGGGGGGGGGGGGTGTAGAAAAGTAAAAATGACTTGTAGTTGAAGAGGAGGTAAGACTGAATTTGCTGTATCCATGCCTCCAGGACAGTATATTCATAACTAAAGGTCTTAGTAGAAAGAGCTCATTCCAGATGCAAGATGGTTGATGTCTGGTAAGGTCTCATTCATTGTCTGACCCAACACCCAGAAATCTCTGCTGATGAAGTCAATGTTTGCTCTGCTTTCACCCCCTTTCAAGATAGGGTAATGTGTAAAATTTAGAAATCTTAGGTGATTTTATACCATGCATGACTGAATCCATGCAAATTGGCATATACATAGAGAAGATACTTCTTATCTATCTATCTATCTATCTATCTATCTATCTATCTATCTATCTATCTATCTATCTATCTATCTATCTATCTATCTATCTATCTATCTATCTATGACTGCTGGCAGTGGTTTAAAGGAGGTCTATTCTGGGTACGTTCTTGCCAGGAGTTCCAGGCGTAAGTGGAACCTTATAAATGTTTATAGGTCTGGGATTCAGCAAGGTCCAGGTATTGCACCAATCAAGAACAGGGTGAAGAAGACCAAGACAACCAAATTTATACCAGAACTGAACTAAACCGAACTCTCTATATTTGACTGCTTATATACTTTGCCACTAATGAACTTTAACGCAATACCACTTTATTTCTCATTCCGGTAATGAACTCTCTATACCTGATTGCTTAATTTACTCTATCACTTATGAACTTTAATGCACTACCATTCTGTATTTCTCATTCCGGAAATGGCAATTGCCATTACGGCATAATGTAAGCCACATTGAGCCTGCAAATAGGTGGGAAAATGTGGGATACAAATGCAACAAATAAATAAATAAGTAAATAAATAAATATGATCCCCTAGTGACGTTGATCTTTTTTTGAACATGTTTCATTTATAAAATTGGCATTTTATAAATAATGACCCTCACCAGTTTGTAATTGGGCACAAAATGAGATTCTTGAATAGATGACTCACCAGCTTATTTTTGAAAGAGAAAGACACCCATATTTCGACACAAATCGGGAGATGGACGTCTTTCTCCCATGGGCGCCCAAATCGGTATAATCGAAAGCCGATTTTGGGCGTCTTCAACTGCACTCCATCGCGGAAATGGCCAAAGTTGACGGGTGCGTGTCGGAGGCGTGCTGAAGGTGGGACTGGGGCGTGGTTATTGGCTGAACAGAAATGGGCTGCTTTTGCCGATAATGGAAAAAAATAGCCGTTTTTAGCGAGAATTTAGGGCACTTTTTTGGACCCATTTTTTCACGAACAAGTCCCCAAAAAGTGCCCTAAATGACCAGATGACTACCGGAGGGAATCGGGGATGACCTCCCCTGACTCCCCCAGTGGTCACTAACCCCCTCCCACCACAAAAAAGTAATTTTAAAAACTTTTTTTTCAGCCTGTAAGCTAGCCTCAAATGTCATACCCAGCTCCCTGACAGCAGTATGCAGGTCCCTGGAGCAGTTGTTAGTGGGTGCAGTGCACTTCAGGCAGGTGGACCCAGGTCCATCCCCCCCTACCTGTTCCACTTGTGGTGCTTAATGCTGAGCCCTCCAAAACAAAAACCCCAAACCCACTGTACCCACATGTAGGTGCCTCCTTCACTCCTTAGGATTATTGTAATGGTGTAGACTTGTGGGTAGTGGCTGTTGGGGGGATTTGGGGGGGCTCAGCACACAAGGGAAGGGTGCTATGCACCTAGGAGCTCTTTTAATGTTCTTTTTTAATTTGTAAAAGTGCCCCCTAGAGTGCCCAGTTGGTGTCCTGGCATGTGAGGGGGACCAGTGCACTATGAATCCTGGCCCCTCCCACAACCCAATGCCTTGAATTTGTTCGTTTTTGAGATGGGCGCATTCAGTTTCCATTATCGCTAAAAACCAATAGCGCCCAGCTCAAAAACGCCCAAATCCTAGGCATTTGCCCCGCACAGCCCGTAGTATCGTAAAAAAGATGGGCGGCCATCTTTTTCTGAAAATGCGGTTTGTCCAGCCCTTTCGTATGGCCGCCCACAGAGATGGGCGTTCGCGTTCGATTATGCCCCTCCACGAGTTCTTGTTGCCTTAGTGAGCCTTAGATGCGAGAGTGACATGGCTTAGATAACTGAGAGTTACAATTTAATCATTTGAATTGATTTCTATACTTCTTTGAAGTTAATTGTTATGTCCTTTACCATTTTTTGACATTCAGGATTTTTTCCTTTTATTTTTTGCATGTGGTTCTTTGGTAACACTATACGTATTTGATGAAAAGCTCAGTACTCACTAAGGGGTCCTTTTACTATGGTGCTCTAACAGATTTAAGAGCCCTTTTATTAAAGGGTTGCTGCACTATAACGGGTTTGCAGTGCGGCAAATCGGAACTACTGCAGGCTTAACATGGCCTCCAGTGGTAGTTCCACACCCAGTGCATAGCATTTCTGGTGCTACCAGAAATTCCAGAAAAATATTGTAACAGGAGGTTACCTGGAGGTAATCGGTGCTGCCCGGTTACCGCCAGTTAGCACGGGAGCCCTTACCACCACCTCAATGAGTGGCGGTCCATGCAGTAAATGCAAACTTACCGCATGGACATTTCTTTTTTTGGGGCTTTTAACCCGTTGCAGTAAAAAGGACCTGAACGTGTGGCACAAACAGCCACTGCCGCTAGTGCAGGGTCCCTTTTACCACAGCTTAGTTAAACGGCCATTAGTGAACACTAATGATTAGTGCATGCTAAATGATAAGATACCCATAGAAATATAATGGGCAACTTATCATTTAGCATGTGCATTATTTGTACACTAGTAAAAAAGGCCCGTTTCAGAAGGCAATGAAACGGGCGCTAGCAAGGTAATCCCCCACCCTCCCTCGCTGTCTCGCTCTGTCCCCTCCGAGACCCACGCCTCCCTCCCTCCCTCCCTCCCTTCCTTCCTTCAGAGTTCCAGACTCCCCTCCCTCCCTTCCAGTTCAAGGCCCCCTCACGCCCCTCCCACCGAGTTACAGACTCCCCCCTCCTTCCAATTTCAACACCCCCCCGCCGCGTTACTGACCCCTGGACCCCCTGCCGTGACCCCCTCGACCCCCGCTTTCCGCCGAAAACCCTCCCCTGCCGCCGTCGCATACCTGTGCTGATGGGGGACCCCAACCCCCGACAGCCGAAGTTCTCTTCTCGTCTGCACTGGTGTTGCTTGCTGAATGGTCTGATCAAGTTTCTGTGCGTGCATCTGATGTCAGACGCACGCACAGAAACTTGATCAGATCATTCAGCAAGCAACGCCGTGGCAGTAGAGAAGAGGACTTCGGATGTCGGGGGTTGGGGTCCCCCTTCAGCACAGGTACGCGACAGAGTTGGCTCGCGCTGCTATGTTGTGATTGGGCACTGTCGCTGCTGACGTACCCGGAAGTGGGAGACGTTATCATTTCAGGAGATGGATACAGAAGCACGAATGCCTCAAGGCTTATGTCCACACAGTCAGCTTCAGAACATTGGAGGTGCATTTTATTATATAGGATGATAAATCCATTAGCACACCATAGTAAAAGAACCCCCAGGACTTTTATAAAATACTTGCATAGTTTTGATCGGGTAGACTTGAGACCATTTCCCCACCTAGACAAAACATATTTCCTTTACAACATTTTCAGTTTAGTGTTGTTTGTTGCTTGCATCAGAGATATGACTGATGTATTTTATTTTTAACAATTCAATTACATTTCCACAATCCACAGAATTGTTTAAGAAAGGCACGCATAGCAAATACAAAAGTTAACTGTCCTATTGTTATTCTAGTCTGAATGACTGATGCAGGAATACTCTGTGCCACTTACTATACAAATAGATACGGGGGAAAGAAACAACAAGCCAGGAGATAAATAAAGCATTCCAGATACAGAAACACTAGCACAGAACATGCTCATAATCATTCGGGAACACTAATGATACCAATAAGGTTCTCCTTTGATTGTATTTAAGCAAGGAATGCTCCAGATAACCAGATAAGTCCAAATTATGGGCCCCCTTTTCCAAGCTGAGGCAAAAGGGGGCCTGTGCTGGCATCGGCGCATGTTTTTGATGGATGCCGAGGCCCCCTTTTACTGCAGCGGGTAAAAGGTAGGTATTTCTTTTCTTCAGGAAATGACCATGCAGCAAGTGAAGCACTTGCCATGCGGCCATTTTGAGGGGAGCCCTTACCGTTACCCATTGAGGTGATGGTAAGGGCTCCTGCACTTACCCAGTGGTAACTGGGCAGTGCACAGCACTGACTGATTACTGCTGAGTACACACTGGTACTACAAAAATAAAGATATTTTTGTAGTGCAGGATATGATGGCATGCTGGGGGTGGGAACTACCACCGGTTGCTGTGGTAGCCCAACGGTACTTTCTTTGAACGAGCGGTAAGCCCGCATTGGGCTTACCACCGCTTTGTAAAAGGGCTCCTATCTGCAGAGATGTCCCTGATCCTAGTTCCTTCAGCCTTCTTGTTTTCGAAAGGTGAGGGAAAACATCTGTGTGAACTATTTCTTAAACAGCACAAAAGGAGACATCACAGGAATCCAAAGTAAATTTGAAACCCTCAAATTCATAAGTCTAACTGTACTATCCATTTGTGATGTACAGGGACCTTAGTTAGTTGAACATTTGTTACACTAAGCCGTGTTATAGGCACATTAACATTTTTAAAGTGTGTTAACCATGTAAGTGTGTTAACTGTGTACACGCCTACAATATCCCTATAGGCGCCTACATGGTTAGCGCGCATTAATTATAGACATGTTAAAAATGCTAATGCACCTTAGTAAACAGGGCCCACAAGTGATCCAAGTATATCAAAAAATTAATTAAAAATAATGGAACATTCAGCTCAAAAGACACAAACATAAAAACAAATATGAGGAAACATAAGGGACAGGGTAGGCATAGCACAACGTAGTTAAAAACCTGTAACATAATTAGTAATGGAAATGCAGTTAAATGAACACATAAGGAAAGAAAACTATGAATTGGAGAAAATAATGAAATGCAAAAGAGGGCCTTATCCCTTGATCCTCAGATAAGAAATTACTCAAAGAGACATGTTTTTAATGCAGTTTTAAATCTGCTAGATCCTCACATCCTCCACACTAATGACTGAGACAAAACAATTCTTTTGTTTTTCTGCTATTATCCTCTCCTCCCTGAGTACTTCTTTTACCCTTTGGTCATCCAGCTGCCCAGCTGACTCTTTCATGGGCTTTTTATTTCAGATGTACTTGAAAAAGATTTTAGTGTTAGTTTTGGCGTATATAGCAAGCTTCTTATCAAGGTCCCTCTTGCGTTCCATAGTAACATAGGGGCTGATATTCAGATCGCAAGAGGCAGCCCGGCCTACTTCTGCAGTCAGCAGTGAGCCGCCCAGATATTCAATGCAGGGCCATTTCCAGTGACCAGCATTGAATGTCCTGTTTCTTTTTGACTGGTTTAAACTTAACCAGCCAAGCCAATATTCAGCTCTGGAAAGAAGAAAATTATTTGGCTTTCTAGAAGGTGGTCAAGATGTATTTTTTTCTGAAGGCATTTTGGGCTAGCAGGATAATGCTCTTGCTGTAGTTCTTTTGACACCTGTTTGTACTTTGTGTTTTTGGGTGTACTTGTCATCCATTGCTTGCTTATTCAGACTGATATGTACTGTAAAATGGTATCTTATATTAAGGGGGTCTTTTGCTAGAGATTGGTGTAAGTTATCTTCCACTGGACCAGTTTCATTCCTATTAGACCTGCTGCAGATGACGTCCTAATTGTTAGTAAAATACACCCTAAGGTGTCCTTTTACTAAAGGGTAGCTTGTGCTAACTGATAAGAAGTCCTTAGATATAAAATGGACTTCCTGACATTTAGCACATGCTTAGCTTTAGTAAAAGGGGCCCCAAAATTTGTTATCCACTAAGAGCAAGGTTTAAGGATTGGAGGAATAAAAATGTTCCAAATAAACAATGGTAAAACGCCCAAATTTTAAAAAAAGCTCCTCATTTTAAAATAGTGTCTCATGATTTCTGTCCTCATAAGAGAATTGAGATGTGGTGTTCTTAAAAATTACATTGAAACATTAATCTGATGTGGCATAAAAGAAAGAAAAATTAGCAATGTTTTGTGCTGTTATATTGTTTTACATGCTAAATTGTTGAGAATGTGATAAAATGCTTTTAGTATACATCATAATAAATATAGTGTGAATGCTTTTAGTTTACATTATAAAAACGTGAAATTATAGAAATGCCATAAATCTGAAACAAATCTTCCCTAAGAAATGGGCTTAGCACATCTTAACGTGGGTCTTTCCTATGCGTCAAGCACGTATCTTGTGTGTCAGTCAAAAAAGACCTTTTTTATATGTGTTTCTTTAACAGCCATGCACTAATGTTAAGTAGCGTGCAACCATTAAAAAAAATTATCACGGGGGCACTTATCACCTCCGATTTAGGAGGCTTTAAGGGCTCCCACATTACGGATGTGCTAACCAGTTAGTGTGATAGTAATGTACACTGATTAATATATACATGCCCATTCTCTGCCCCTGACACGCTCCCTACAAAAAATACATACAAAAAATTATCATGCACTTAGCATGCACAGATGCCAAAACTAACGTAGAATGATTTAGTGCATCCCATGTTAGGCTATTTTTGCTATGTTGAATGCGCATAAGCACTTAACATAGTTTAGTAAAAGGACTCCGGAATATCACAAAGCAAACATTTTCCATACAAACCCCTATAAGATTGCTGTTACAGGAACAATTCATGCTTTAATAACCCATGAGCCGATGATCAGAAGCAAATGCGGGTACTAGAGGCTATTAGTGCCATACTAGCGCCCGCGTTTGCTACTACCCCATTATCAGAGCCCCTGAGTGCATGAAACAATGTGCTCATGGGCTCGGATCGCAATGATCAGTAGTGGACAGCGTGCTAAACATTGGCACGCTGCTCGTAGCAAACACAAGATCGGAGCTGGCATTAGGGTTTGTAGAACATTGGGGAGGAATAGTGAGCCCTGTCCAGCATGCATTTGCATGCTAGCAGGCCCCCCATAACCCAAATAGAAACCAATTCCCCTGCATGATCCTCCCTTATATGGTGATGAAGCCCTGCCCAGCGCATCCCAGGATACACTGGGCAGGGCTGGGTGCTGCCATTTTCAAAGCAGCACTGGAAAAGAAGGGAGTGTACTACTCCCTCCTCCACCACTTAGGTACTGGGGGGTGGGGAAGGGGCTGCTAGACAACCAGGTTGGGGTGGGGGCTTGTGTTTGCAGGCCACTGGGCCACCAGGGCTTTTTTTTGGGGGGGGGGGTACGATGGGGTTGGGGGCGGAGATCTACCGGATTTCCATCCCCCCATGACCTTGTGTTGGGGGGTTGGGGGGACTGGAGGTCCACTGTACCTCCAGCCCCCGTGTCGCTGAGGTGGGGGTGGGGGAGTTCAGGAGACACTAGGTCACCAGGGCCTTGCATTGCAAAAAGGGGGTGTCTGGGGGTCCCACAGACCTCCAGCCCCTGTGTTTGACAGGTCTGGGCTTTTGACAGCCCAGACAGATAAAACAAGTGTGGGAGGATTCCTCCCGCACTTTTACCCTATGATCAGAGATAATAGCATTCTTAAATTTGCATGCTATTATCTCTGATCATAGGGACAGTAAAGCCCCATGCTGCTCCATTGCTATTTTTGGAGCGCTGTTTGGAACTGTGCTTGGCTTTTGATTATCTGGACCTCAGTGCACAGATGAACCACCACTACCCAACAGAAGTTTACCAATAAACATTAATGAAAATGTCTATATTGGAAAAAAGAATTTTTTAGAATCTCCTCTGCTTGTAATGCAAACCAATATACAACACCTCAGTTGTTTCTGATTCCAGTTTGTAAAGATTTACCCTGGAGACTGTGTTTAAGATGTCTGATTTTGCATGTAAAAACTGAGCACCAAGATATAGGATTCTTATCAGAAAGCCAGGTTAATCCATGGAAAGCAGCGAGCCTTTTGTGGCATCACTGTAGCACTGTAATCTCAGGAGAAGGTTTGCTAGTCAATTATGGAGATCAGACTGAAGGGTTTCTTCTCTCTTAGGTATTTATGTTCATAGATTTTATTTCCATATTTATTACAACATGAGGGAAATGGTTCTTTAAAATTCAGCTGTGGGAATGAGATTTGTGTATGTATGTGTGTAGGTAAATATCTATAAAATTAATTCAAGAAACAATAGACAAGTTGGCTATCTAGCTTCAATCCATGTACCACAGAGCAAATCTTTTTTTTTTCATAAATTCTTAAAATCAAACAAAAAAACCCAACACCTGCAAAAATGCTGGCACTTTGGATATAAGTAAATAAGCAATTTGCCCTTATGTGGAAAGTTGCCACCTAGCAGTAGTACTGTCAGACTACTACTGAAGAGTCATCATAGCCATTTTGCACCTAGAACCGGATAGGGTGGGAATAGAACAGGACCACTCCTGCCCGATCTTGCTAGACTGGGAAGGTAGAGGAGGGGGATTAGAAACGGGGTTTCCTTAATCTTTGTCAGAGAAGGGGAGAAGATATCGTAGCAGGGTATTGCCTTACCCCCAAATTCTCTAAATGGCATCCAAAAATGTGCTCAGAAATCTGTGTGCGCTGACACTTGGTGTGCACAAGTTAATTAGTTAAGCCAATTAGCACTGATAATTGACTCCTTACAAACAATTATCAGCATTAAGAAAGGAAATAGAATGTTAGGTACTATTAGGAAAGGAATGGAAAACAAAAATGAGGATGTTATAATGCCTTTGTATCGCTCCATGGTGCAACTGCACCTCGAATATTGTGTTCAATTCTGGTTGCCACATTCAAAAAAGATATAGTGGAATTAGAAAAGGTGCAGAGAAGGGTGACGAAATGATAAAGGGGATGGGACGACTTCCCTATGAGGAAAGGCTAAAGCGGCTAGGGCTCTTCAGCTTGGAGAAAAGGCAGCTGGGGGGAGATATCATAGAGGGCTATAAAATAATGAGTGGAACTCAGTAAATAAGCTTAATGCATTCAATGGCCATTGCAAAAACGTCAGAAAACCCAGAAATAGATAAGACTACAAAATGACGTTAAATTCACTTAGCTGGAAGAACATCCATAAGCCCATCAGTGTAACTCAAAACGAGCACACATCCACTGGTTACTCAGTTATTCCATCTGTATATCACATTGAGCAGTGCACTGCTAGTTCCACGTGATGTTTCTTCAACAAGAGCACCTTGTTTTGCTTCTCCAAAAGCTGCTTTAGGAAGAATCTTGAAATTTCAATGGATTTCTCATTACTTAACTGCAGTGGCGTACCAAGGGGGGGGCGGTGGGGGCGGTCTGCCCCAGGTGCACGCCACTGGGGGGGTGCCGCGTGCCGGTCAGCGTCGTTACTTCCTGTTCCGGGGTAGAGGGAGCATGGAAATGAACAACGCTGACCGGCGCACTGCACCCCCCCAGCGGCGTGCACCCGGGGGTGAGGGGGTTCTTTCGCCGGGGTGGGGGATGTCTTTTCACCAGGGGGGGTCACGCTGCACGGGGGGGGGGGGGGCGCTGCACCCGGGGGGGGAGGGGCGCATCAGCAATCCGCCCCGGGTGTCAGCCCCCCTAGGAATGCCACTGCTTAACTGGCATAAAGATGGCATCAGGATATAAAAAGATGCCAAGGATTGGAATAGCCAATCCTGTTCCACCAGATGCAACCATCTTTCAAAACAGGGAACCCAACCTTAATTCCATCATTTTTTCCACCAAAATAATTAACTGCAAAAAAACAGAACAGATCTACACTTCAGATAATTAGGACCGCCAGTGATTAATTAAAAATAAACATTCCATTCAACTATCCTATTAAGTCCCTGCGGTTCCACTATATTCAATTTAAATATCCACTGTTGATCTTTACGCCATAAGGCTTTTTTAATATCCTTCCTCCCCAAACAGATTTTATCAATGATAATACATTTCATTTGATGAAACTGATCTTTATATTGCTGACAATGTCCTACCATAGGAGCTTCAACTTTCTCATGAGATATGCAGTGACAATGTTCAATTACTCGTGTTTTGAATTTCCTTGAATATGTCCCAGAAAACAGTAAGGCAACCGATCTGCAAAAGTATGTCCTACATACAAAAGTTCACAAGGACATTTAAATGCATAAACCACATTTTCTGAGATATGTCTGCAATCTAATTGAATACAACCAAAAACAAAGAATGAAAAAACCTCCATGGAAGGAATGAACCAAAGAAGGAACACAAGTGGTGTCAGTCAGTCAAATGTAGGAGCTAAATGATTCTTTAATTGCCAATATCCAAATGGTCAAAGAACCCAACACACCTGTGGTTTCGCATAACAATATGCCTGCATCAAGGGTCAAAACACAATCTTTGTCTACAGATAGACAGTAGAAGAAATCAATAATTGGTTCTCAGTTCTAATGCTCTTCAGCAAAGTAGTTTAAAATAATTTCACTATGCCACTCTGAACAGAATGATGCACTTTTTGACCATTCTGGACAATGGCAATTAAAGAATCATCTGGTTCCTACATTTGACTGACTGACTCCACTTTTTGTGTTTCAATTTAATTGAATAACTAGCTCTGAACCATCACTAATTTTGTGCTAACAACCAAATATTAATGCTAATTTGCACCCATTAAAATTTGTATGTGCATCTGGCTGCATGCTATTCTATAAGGCAGGGTGCCCATGTCCCATAGCATGTACCTCAAGAGTGTGTGGCCATGGAAGGGGCATGAGTGTGTCAGGAGTGCTCCAAAACGTTATGTGCATATTTATGGAATACTGGGTCAGCACTTTGAACTACGGGCATCAGCATTTACACCAGGTTTCAGCAGTTAGGGCATGAGAATTGGCACATGCTCTTTATAAAATAGCGCTATTTTGGCACCCATTTTTGAATGTCATTTATAGAATCCAGTCCATACCTGTGTACCATGTAAAAGCATACACTTGGGTAATTCCATAAAAAGTCATATCACTTTAGGTAGCAAGATGAGGCATAAATGATGGGTTTTGGTCATTTACATGCGTAAGTGGTCACTTACATGCATAAAGACATCTTACAGAACAGTATTTCCCAAGTCCAGTCCTGGAGTACTCCTTGAACTGATTTGCATACACTGCCTCCATTATATGCAAATCTTTTTCATGCATATTCATTGTGGATATCCTGAAAACCTGACTGGCAAGGGGTACTCCAGGACAGGATTTGGAAAAAACTGTTATAGAATACCAATTAGCAGAAAAGTATACACATTGATTTCATGATGTGTATTTTGCTGGTGGGTGAGTGCAGGATTGGAGTTTAGGGAGAACATGAATGGACTGTTCGAGCATCCACACAAATTATAGAATACTATAGTATATGAATTCTAGCACACAACTAGGCATGGACATTTATACCAACTGGTATAAGTGATCTTATTTTAAATCTAAGTATGTTTTTGGCCACTTATGCTAATGCTCTATTCAGAAACGTAGGTGCCCATTTTTCTTTACAAAATTGCCTTAAAATGGACACCATGCCTTTAGTAGGCACCCTGGTATAGAATTACCATCACTATGCTTCACTAGTGCTTATTTTGGGTATTTCTGCATGCAAAATGCTGTTATAGGTGCAAAACAGAAAAGCTTATGAAGTTACAATTTATATTTTCAGTGCTGGGTGCCTATTAGTTGGTTTGCTAGTCTTTGAGCACATTTGATGAGTGAAGAATTATACCAGAAATCTTGAAGAACAATACACTGATTCAAAGCTATAATTAATGTGCAAGAATGATGTTATAAAACAAGAGGTCATTCATTATATGAAGCTTTGAAGGAGTAGACGCAGGAGTAACATCTAAACATATTTCTTTACAGAAAGGATGGTTGATGCATGAGCAGTTTCCCAAGGAATTTAGTCAAAGAAAAAACAGTAACAGACTTCAAGAAAGTATGGAATAAGCTCAAAGGATCCTTTGTTCTAAAAAAGTGACAAGAAAAACAGAGATCAAATGGGTGTATAGTATTGTGACATAGCAGCTAAGATCAATGGCATCACATTGGGAAATAAATTGAACAGACTAAATGGATCTTAAAATGAATAGACAAAATAGGAATAAATTATGTAAACAATTTTCAAGTAAAAAGTGTGCTTTAAATGATAGAAAAAGGCTTTCATAAAATTGTGCAACTGCATAAATGTGGGAAAAGCAGGGGATAAATTCTCAAAAGGGCGCCAGGATGATGCATGCTAACTATGAATTCTATAACAGCAGAAAAAAAGGGGTTTAGGGATGGGAAAGGCAAAATACTCTAAGACTTTTATTGAAATTACATTCGAATGTCAAAACACTAAGGGGCCCTATTACAAATGGTGGTAAAAAGTGGTCCACAGTGGCATACTCAGTGGCCCACAGATATCCACAATTGGCATCAGCACATGGCATTGCCGCGTGCCAAGACCACCAAGAAAAAGGCCTTTTTTTTAAATTTAAGGGCCAGTAGACAGCCGTGCAGTAATTTAAAAATTGCCACTCGGCCATTTTCTGTTACGTCTGTGCTCCCCTCGCCCTCTGGTGGCCAGAACCGGTGGCTGCTATGGACTATCACCCGTTCCAGATTTTAGCCCAGTCCAGTCCGGATCTTCCAGGCTGCCAGACGTCTGTTTTGTTTGACCCTGCACTGCACCCGTAGCTGCCTGATGATTGCTGCAGCTGAAGCTCAGCTGCTGCTGGGCTTATTAGCCATTTGGAACCTCTCTGCCTTTGCCTTTGCATTGCGTCTAAGGTCCTGGTATGTTGGTGCTTTTGCACTTCAGCCTGAGTTTGTTTCCTTGCTCTAGTTCTTGCCTGAAGTCTTGCCTGTTCTAGTTAGTCTGTTTAGTTTAGGGTATTGCTTGTTTCTCAATCTTGTGTCTTGTTTGTATGTCTTTGTCTAGTTCTGGGTTTATCTGTGTTTGTTCCCTGCTTCAGTGGCTGCTTGCAGCTTTCAGTTCAGTCTCCTGTCTAGCTGTGTTTGTTCCCTGTTTCAGTGGCTGCTCGCAGCTTTCAGTCCTGTCCTTTAGCCTATCCTTTCCCTGCTTTGCTGTCCCTGTGCTGCCTAGCTGTTGTCCAGTAAGTCCTGCTGGCCACCTGAAGCCTTGAGCTCAAGTCTTGATGGAAAGTGGCCAGGTGTAGGTGAAGCCTAACTGTTTGTCAGAGATCTGCCCTGTCTCTAGCGTGGGGTGGTTTTGTCTGCCACTGCCGCTCCTCGACAGTGGCCCAAAGGCTCACAAACCCAGTTTCCAGCTTTGAAAACGTGGCATTTACTGCTGGAGCCCTTATTGTTTCCTATTTAGGAGGCAGTGTGGGCTCCGGCAGTAGCCTAGCAGTAACCTTACCACTTGGCACCCCCCCTCCGCACTAGAAAATATAAAGGTATTTTCTAGCACTGAAAATGGTGGGTTCCTGGGTGAGCCCGGTGGTAGGGTCAATTTGCTGTGTGCCAAGCTGGCAGTACCCTTACTGCCCTTTGGTAAAAGGGCCACTAAAGAAAACTCCACTACACAGCGAATGGAATTTTTTATTTTAAAATAAGTACACACTTGAGAAAAAAAGTGAAAAAAGTCCTTAAGTTCTGAGCAAACTTTACCTTTGCATTTGCACCCACATTCTATAACCTGGCACATAATGTTAGGCCAAAAGCCAACATACAAAAGTGGAGGTGAACAAATTCCAAGAAACCAGTCCAAACAGGGAATAAGAGAATCAAAGTAAGTTTATTGGGACCCTCGAGTCTTCCTCAGGGGTCAAATTTCTTCAGATGTGACCTACTTATTTGGCCAAGCTTACCCTAAAGATCCCATCCTGCCTCTGTGATTCCTGGACTCCAACTCCTCTAAAGATCTTGTGGACTTAACTACTTTCGCTTAACCCTATACCTTTCCGCCCCTCGTATCACTTTCCATTTATTGTACTTTCCTGTTTGTTAACTAAATGTTGTAAGCCACATTGAGCCTGCCAGTGGTGGGAAATTGTGGGGTATAAATGATATAAATAAATAAATAAATAGCACTGCTGGGAGCATTTGAGCCTTTAAAAAGGCACAAAGATGAGGCGCTGCATCTGCACAATAACAGGTCTCGAGGAGAACCAAATCTAAGTTAGGCATCAATCAGGTCTATTCTGTAACTATGCATTTAAATTTTGGTCATGCTTCCCCCCCACCCCCCCTGAATTTAAGCGCTATAGAATTTCCACATGCATCATTATAGAAAACAATGCACACATAAATCCCAATTAAAGCCAAATAACACCAATAATTGGTTGTAAGCAGCTAATTATTGGCACTGATTGGCTCATCAATCAATCAATTTGTTCATACAAATTGTCAATGTGCTCTGATTTGCATGCACAAATCTAGTCACCATACATAGAATTGGGGGTTAGCACCTAGCGTGCTGCATCTTTGCACTGAACTTTTGCACCCTTTATAGAATTGTCCCCTTGAGGACCCACACCAGGTCTTTCTGAGTAAAATGGCTTTGCAGTTACTCAGAAAGGAGCTTGGTTTGGTGAAAAGATGCCATTTTGCAGATGACACAAAGATAGCCAATAGTGTGAATATCCCGGGAGGGGAGGGGGGGGGGAGTAGAAACCATGAGAAGAGATCTCCAAAAATTAGAAGAATGGTCAGAAGTTTGGCAGTTAAAATTTAAAGCCAAGAGGTACAGAGTGATGCACTTGGGGTGTAGAAATCCAAATGAGATGTACCAGATAGGAGGAGAGGGATTGATAAGTACACCTTAGGAGAGGAACCTTGGGATGATGGTGTCTGAGGATCTCAAGGTGATGAAACAATGCAACAATGGTCATAAGGATGCTAGACTGCATAGAGATGGGTATAACCAGCAGAACAAAAGAGATGTTGATGCCCATGTACAAGATGTTGATGAGGCCCCACTTGGAAAATTGTTTTGGAGGCTGTATCTTACTAAGGACTTAGCAAGACCTGAAGCAGTTCAGAGAAAAGCAACAAAAATTGTATGGGGTTTGTGTTACAAGACCTATGAGGAGAGACTTGAGAACCTGAACATGTATACACTGGAGGAAAGAAGAGACAGGGGTGATATGATACAAAAATTCAAATATCTGAAAGTTATTAAATTACAAACAAACCTTTTCCAGAGAAAGGAAGGTGCTAGAACTAGAGGACATAAAATTGAGGTTGCAGGGGGGGCCGACTCAAGAATAATATCAGGAAGTACTTTTTCACAGAGAATATAATAGATTCCTGAAATGCCCTCCCACAAGAAGTGGTGAAGGTGAAACTGGCAACAGAATTCAAAAATGCATGGGATAAATACAAAGGAATCTTGATTAGAAGCCATGGATCAAAAGAAGCTTAGCAGTGATTAGATGGCAATATCAGTAATTGGGGAAACAAAGCCAGTGTGGGGTAGACTTCTATGGTCTGTGCCCTAATTGTATCTGGACAGATAAACCAGTATCAGTTAGACTTCTATGGTCTGTGCCATGTTCGTGGTTGGACAGATTCTGCTTCAGTAACTGGAGAACAAGGCCAGTGCCAGGCAGATTTCTACAGTCTGTGTCCCGAATATGTCGAGGAGAAATCAAGATCAAGTATATGTATATAGTATCACATCGTGCCTTATACTATGAGTTTATCTTGTTAGGCAGACTGGATGGACCATACAGGTCTTTCTTTACCTGCCATCATCTACTATGTTACTATCCAGCTCATAATCAAAAGTGATCACCAGCCATTTCCCGACACAAATCGGGAGATGGCTGGCGATCATGGAAAAGCGGCGAAATCGGTATAATTGAAAGCTGCTTTTTTTGACAGCATCGCCGCTTTCCCGTCGGCTCGCCGATGAAAGTTCAAGGGGGTGTGTCGGCGGCATAGCGAAGGAGGGATATGGGTGGGCATGGGCATGGCTACCAGATAGCCAGCTTTCGCGGATAATGGAACAAAAAAAAGTGGCGTTAATCAGTATTTCGCCGGGTTTACTTGGTCCTTTTATTTTCACGACCAAGCCTCAAAAAGGTGCCCTGACTGACCAGATGACCACTGAAGGGAATGGGGGATGACCTCCCCGTAGTCCCCCAGTGGTCACCAACCCCCTCCCACACTAAAAAAATACAAATAAAAACCTTTTTTGCCAGCCTGTATGCTAGCCTCAAATGTCATACCCAGCTCCCTGACAGCAGTATGCAAGTCCCTGGAGCAGTTTTTAATGGGTGCAGTGCACTTCAGGCAGGCAGACCCAGGCCCATCCCCCCTCCCTGTTACACTTGTGGTGCTAAGTGTTGAGCCCTCCAACCCCCCCCCCCCAATCCAACTGTACCCACATGTAGGTGGCCCCCTTCACCCATAAGGGCTATGGTAATGGTGTAGAGTTGTGGGGAGTGGGTTTGGGGGTATTTGGGGGGGGCTCAGCACCCAAGGGAAGGGAGCTATGCACCTGGGAGCTTTTTTTGTATTTTTCTAAATTTTTAGAAGTGCCCCCTAGGGTGCCCGGTTGGTGTCCTGGCATGTGAAGGGGACCAGTGCACTACAAATGCTGGCTCCTCCCACGACCAAATGCCTTGGATTTCGCAGGGTTTGATATGGCCGGCATTTTTTTTTCCATTACCGCTGAAAAACAAAACCAGCGATCTCAAACCCGGCGAACTCTGGCATTTGGCCGGGCTAAACCGTATTATCGAAAGGAAAGATGGCCGGCCATCTTTTTCGATAATACGGTTCTGGCCAGCTGTAGCACCGCCACCACAATAGATCACCGGCGAACTATTTGGCCGGTGATGTTCGATTATGCCCCTCCGCGTTGCATTTATTTAGTGTGCAATGTTAAGATGTGCTAATGAATCAAATGCATGCTAATGAATGCACATTCTTTGCAGGCTCCTGTAGTGAAATTCCTCTTCTGGGGCTCTGGTAGGACTTCCTCCCTTCCTTGGTTCTTCAGGGTCCCAGGTAGGTACTCCAGACTACTCTAGATAACACTTGAAAATATACTATTAGAGGCAACAGTCATCCAAAACACAGTTATTAATCAACACTTTAGGTAAGTACTGTCAGTGTCAAGTGCCACTGGCTCTCAACAGAAAATCCAACATCACTTCTGAAAAAGACCTCTCTAGAGACTAGTGAAAAATATGTCTCTACACCAATATAAGGTTTTGACACTGATTTGTCAGAGTTTGTATGAAGCTGCTTAATGGTACTTGAAATAAATAATACAGCTGTATAGGCCACTGTGGAATTTAAGATCAGATGATGGTAAATGCTTGGCTGTTCCAAATTTGAGCAAGTTTCATTATGCAGAAATGACAGCATGTGTTCTGTGTGTCACAGGTCCACTTTTGTGGAATAAATTCCCTGGTTATAATTGTTTATGTACTACTTTTCAGCAATTTGCATCTGTTTTGGCAAGTCTTTGATAATATCTAATAGTTAGGGTGTGGTACTATGCAGGTTTCTTTATGAAACTTTTATTTGCTGGTGACATCTTTTAAGTGCACCAGTATGATTCAACTAGTTAATAACTAGCTATAAAGGTTTTTAATAAGGTGTGGGGTTTTAGACTTTTGTGTTATCTGCTTTATTTTGTCTTCTTTTATATATGTTTTGATTGCTAGCCACTTATACTCTAATTCTATATATGGTGCTCAAAATTGCTCATGCAAAAATGAGCATGTACCCAATTTGCATTTACAATTTAATTGATTAACAAGCCAATTAGCATTGATAATTGAGTGATAATAATTATCAGTGCTATTTGGCAATTGAAATTTGTGCATGCATCTTTAGGTCCCAGGATCTGCGCTTACAATTTACATGTGGATCTGAAATGGGGGCACATCCATGACAGGGGCATGGGTAAATTATGTGTTCCTGGAATTTATGTGCAGTTGTCTAGAATAAGGGAGATCCACTTATAATTTACATGTGAGAATTAGCACCAGATTGTACTTGGTATAAATTTTTGTTCCCAAAATTGGGCTCAGATCCAGGTGCCAAATGCCATTCTATAAATGGCACCCAACTCTGAGTGCCATTTTTAGAACTGAGTCCTTAGTGTTAGGTAGGATATAACTTTTAATATAAATTAATTAATATTAATAAAATTAATATTAATAAAAGCAAAAGAAGTATGCTTTCCCAGACATTTCAAAAAAAAAAATCCTGATTGCTTCGTATGCATGGGGTGGGGGGCGGCTGAAGGTGATAATGTCTACAGCACAACTGAACCTCTCGGGGATATAGGTGGGATGCACCAAAACAGGTCCTACTATCCTCCTGAGGGAGTAAAAAAAAATCCTCCTTTAGGAGATGGCCCATGCCAGGAACCTTAAGGTGAGGGGTCTTTACTGCAGTTGCTCTTTAATCCATATCCTCCTGATTTTGTCAGTATCCTCCACTCTCCTTCGTCCTATGTAGGTTTATCCAGCTTAGAGAACACCACTCTCCTTGATCTGTATGATCTACCAGCCACTAGAGAGGCAGCTTCTCTTCCTCATACTGAGCCCCGACCACCCCACTACCACCACCACCACCACCACTACCACCACTTCTAACACAATGTTCTCCCATGCTCTCTTCCAGGAACTCCCCAAGCCCCTAGAAACAGAGTCTTAAGTACTTTCTTCTAATATACGTGTGGAGATACCCCTGGCTAATGATGGAGAGGCAGGCCCAACATCTATTATATCACACTCCAAACAGGTCACTTTAGAGCAAGGACTCTAGCATCTTTCTCTATCATAACTACAGAATGAGCATTGTAGTGTCTTGCTACATGATGTTATATTCATAAACACTAAACCTTTCCTAACCCCACCTCAAAAATGCCTGCATTCAGGTCTAATGATCTAATATGCATACAGGCTGTATGTTTACAAGTTTACATGTATATACTATGGGTAATGATTAAAATGCATCTAGAGAATACTGAGGCAACTCCCTTCTGTGAAAATTGTGGGATAAGGATCCTCCCTGAAGAAGCTGACTTGGTGAAACACAGATCCAATTATGTATTCCATTGTGTGTAAGCAGTTGCACACTATTTCAAGTTTCAGTCAAAGGTCCAAATTTGGCAGCAGACCTCTCTTATGGTAGTACTGCAATTCTACTGTTATTGGCGTCTATTATTGTAAAGAGGCAGCTGCTGGGGCAAAGGGGAATGAGGATCGCCTCTGCCCACAGGTAGCCATCATGGATTCTCTGCTAGGTGCCAGAGATTGCAGGGATGAGAGCGTTTCAGTTTTAAAATGGATCCTGGATTGGGGGGGGTGTGATTCTTCAGTTTCAAAAGAGAATGGTGTCCATTTTTTTAAGGAATTTAGTATATCAGCCCCTTTGAGAACACTGGCTGATGCTTCTGTGGGAATGTTAACTTTCTAAAAATAACACAGCTTGTGAAGTTTAACATAAAAGGGGAAATTCTATAAATTGTGCTAAAAAATGTGTGCCAGAAAAGTTCAGCACTAAGCACAATTCTATAAAGGGCCCTTTATAGAATCATGCTTAGCGCCGATTCCCATACTCTAACTTTGAGCACCAGACTTATGCCTGCTGAAACCTGCTGTAATTGCTGGTGCTCAAATTGGGTGTACTGAGCCAATAATCTGTAACAATGTGCACAATTTTTCAAAATGCCCCTGGCACTCTCATGCCCCCATGGCCATGCCCCCTTTTGAGTTAGGCACTATGGGATTTGGATGCCCAGCATTATGAAATATGGCACAACCGGATGTGCATGCAAAACCTAATTATTGACAATAAACATCAATCATTGGTTGTTAGCACCAGTTGTTGATAGGTGGAAATCCACTGGAGCAGTATATCAAGTACAAATAAAACTTGAAACTTGATGGCTCATTAAGGGGTCCTTTTAACAAGCTATAGTAAGAAGGTCCCTACGTTAGCAGCAGGGGCTCTTTTTGCCCCACGCTATGGCCCTTTTTACTGCAGTGGGTAAAAAGGCCAAAAAATGGCATGGCTATGCGGTAAGATTTCACTTACCATGTGGCCATGCAGGGGGGGAGCACTTAACACCACTCATTGAGGTGGCGTTAAGGGCTCGCATGCTAACCTGGCAGTAACTGGGTAGCACGCAGCACTGCCCGATTACCGCCGGGTTAACACCATGCTGCAAAATATCTAGCTATTTTCCATAGCTCGGCAAATGGCGCCTTCCAGGGCTGGAACTACCGCCGGCACCCATGTTTGGCCGATGGCAGTTCAGATTAGCATGCAGAGAGCCCACATTGGGTTTACTGCAGCTCTGTAAAAGGGCCCCTAAG
The DNA here is from genome assembly GCF_901765095.1 of Microcaecilia unicolor. Taxonomy (NCBI): domain Eukaryota; kingdom Metazoa; phylum Chordata; class Amphibia; order Gymnophiona; family Siphonopidae; genus Microcaecilia; species Microcaecilia unicolor. The sequence goes on along the minus strand of NC_044034.1, from coordinate 313,524,987 downwards.
CAATTAAGTTGCATGCACATTTCAGCGGTGTGCCCAAATTTGAGCACCATATTTGGAATTTGTGGGAAACTGCCTTATTCAGGGGTCCTTTTACTAAGGTGTGCTGAAAAATGGCCTGCACTGTTGTAGGCTCGTATATTGGATGCATGCATGTCCATTTTTCAGAGCACCTGCAAAAAAGGCTTTTTTTGGGGGGGGGCTGAAAATGAATGTGCGGCAAAATTAAAATTGGCGCGCATCCATTTTGGGTCTGAGACCTTAACTACTACTACTACTACTACTACTACTATTACTACTACTACTACTACTATTAAACATTTCTAATGCCACCCATTGACTTAGCGGTAAGGTCTCATGCGTTAACTGGGCAGTAATCATCAGCACACACACACACACACTGCCGATTACTGCCTGGTTAGCGCCACGCAATAAAAAATAAATATTTTCTGACACGTGTATCAGACGCACATAAAAAATAGAGTTACAGCCCAGGGAATGCTGTAGTGCGCCTACATGCCTTAGTAAAAGGGCCCCTCATTTTGGTTAATAATGAGCTGCTTTGTAGCTCATTATTACTTAACACACATTAGGAGATTATATATATATATATATATATATATATATATATATACGCACACACACATACACACATTAAGCTGTGCTATTGCCAAATACAGTTTAGTAAATAGAACTCTAAGCTTGTGCCTGAGGTACTGGAGGATGAAGTAACTTGTTCAAGGTCACTTGGAGTGCTATCATGATTTCAACACTGGCTTCCCTAGTTTTCAGTCTACTGATCTAATCACTAGTATACTCCTCCCCTTTCTTTTCAGGTTTAAATTATGCCAGATTTTTCTCTTATGTTCTATAGGTATTTTTATCTGCCAATGTGACTGTCAAGGAAAGCAAGAAATGGAATCCTTTGAAGCAAAAGAGAGATAGGCATCAGGAAACAAAATAAACTAGAAAATAGAAAGTTAGTTTTACAGGCTTTACTCAAAGCATTGCTTTTGGAAATATAAGTATTAAGATCCTTGTTATGTAAAGACTTAAAAAGAGATAATATATTTGATAGGGAAAAATAAGTTTTGTAATTGCTATTTTGACTGATCCTATGTAGTACAGTGGATTGGAAATCCCTTTAAAGATGAAATCCCACTCAGATTTTGCAGGCTACAGTACTTAATTAGAAGTCAAGGCACCATCATAGAGAGATCTATCATATATTTACAAGTAACTGCTGCAAGGGGTCAAAAAACATAACCTTGTGGAGCAAAGGACTTTTTTGTTTAGTCATCACTGACTCAACATTATTTAAATGTTCATCTGAAAAAAAAATTCTAATGGATTCAATGTAATGGTACATAAATTCATCAAGGAGGAGACCAAGTCTATACACATATTTATATTTTATATGCTGAATGCCCTGCAGTTTGACAAGGACATGGATGTCGTTATCTTTTGCAAAGTTCAGAGATGTAGAAAGCTAAAGAAACATCCAGCAATGATTGTGAACCGGCAGTTGAACATAAAGGGCAGGGACATAGCTACATGAGGCCACGGGGGTATGGGCCCCCCTGATTTGGCCCTGGCCCCCCCACCGCAGACTCTTTCGACCCCCCTTCCCCCCGCCGCCAACCCTACCCCGCCGCCATCAGGTACCTTTGCTGGTGGGGGTCCCCAACCCCCGCCAACCAAAGTCCTCTTCAGCACTGGTCTCCAGGCTGGTGCATTGCTGCAGCTGATCTGGAAGGATTCTGTTCTGATTGAGTCTTCCTGACGTCCTGCACGTTCCTGCATGTAGGAACATGCAGGACGTCAGGACGATTCACTCAGAACAGAATCCTTCCAGATCAGCTGCAGCAACGCACCAGCCCGGAGACTGGCCCTGAAGAGGACTTCAGCTGGCGGGGGTTGGGGACCCCCGCCAGCACAGGTACCTGATGGCGGTGGTGGCGGCGGGGGAGGGTTGGTGGTGGCGGGAAGGGGTGTCAAAAGGGGAGGGTCAAAAGGGGAGGGTCAGTGGTGCCGGGGGGGGGGTCAAAAGTGGTGGCGGCAGCGGTGGCGCCGGGAGGGGCCTAAAATGTGCCCCCTCACCTCTGGCTCTGGACCCCCCTCCCGCTGAAATTTGGCTACGCCCCTGATAAAGGGTGAGAAGCAAGGAATGTTTCATTCTAGAAGCAAGGAAGTGAAAGGGTTACACCATTCTGTGTTTCATTTTTAACCACACGTAGGGGTCCTTTTACTAAGCTGTGTCAGGTGCTAATGTACGCTTAATGTAGCAAACATGCCTAATGTGGGATGTGCTAAATCGTTCTGCATTTTAGGCATGTGCATGCACTAATCGTGTGGTAATTTTTTCTTAATTTTCTTTGGGGGGAGGGGTGTCAGGGGTTGAGAGTGGGCATTCACATCTACCTTACTACTCACTAATTGGTTAGAGAATGGTTAATGCGAGAGCTCTTATCACCACCTAAATAGGTGGCAATAAATTCTCTCATGGTAATTTTTTTAAATGGCCGCATGCTAATGGTAATAGCTTCTTTTTTTTTTGTACAGCTGTGGTAAAAATGACCTTAGCATGTGGGAGAGATAATGTTTGAAAACTTGAATTGCAGCGAGGGCACTGAAAACAGCACAGTGGGCTCGCCTCCAGCCTTTCCCTTCCCTCTCAGTGTCCCGCCTTCCTCTGCTGATGTATTTCCTTGAGACGATCAATGGGAGAAAATGACAAACAACTCAGGAGACTACTTTGGTTCAGAGATTTATTATACAGTCCAATAGGAATTAAAGCACTCACAATGACCTGACACAGCTGTTTTTCTGTGTAATCTGCCTGTGTCAGGGGCAGTGGCGTTCCTAGGGGGGGCGGTGGGTACGGTCCGCCCCGGATGCAAGCCGCTGGGGGGGTGCCGCGCGCACCTGTCCTCCGTTGTTCCATGCTTCTTCTCTGCCCCGGAACAGGTTACTTCCTGTTCCGGGGCAGAGAAGAAGCATGGAACAATGGAGGACACGCGCGCGCGGCCCCCCCCCCCCCCCCCCAGCGGCGTGCACCCGGCGGGGGGGGTTTCTTTCGTGGGGGTGTCCCTTCACCGGGGGGGGGGAGTCCGCGCTGCATCGGGGGGGGCGCTGCACCTGGGGGGCGGGGCGCATCGACGATCCGCCCCGGGTGCCAGCCTCCCCAGGAACGCCACAGGTCAGGGGTCCACACACTGTGAAATGCCAGATCCTGTATACTTAATGATTCATATGATACTCTCAAGTTATATTAGAGAGGATCTGATATGAGCAGCAGCTCAAATTGATTGATTTCTGCAAGGACCTCACCTTCTTTCTTTCTTTCTTTCTTTCTTTCTTTCTTTCTTGGCATATGTAGGATAATACTCTATTTTAACCCTCCAACTTTACTGTTAAAGTACATTGGGTGTGCAACTAATCAGGTAAGCAAGTTAGATGAAGTGATAATGCCTTTAGATCTTACACATTATTTTTTTTCCTTCAGATCATATCCAGGTATGAATCAGAGCATACCCGTTAATCTGAGAAGCTAAAGATCAAGGCAGATGGTAATTCAACAGAGCTTCCTTAGCTTGATTTCTCAAGGGATAGTGTTCACTTTTTCTGTTTGTTTGTTTGTTTTTTTCTTTTAAATTCAAATCTGTTTCATACTGGTTGGAAATTAGGAGATGCAGTTGCAAGTCTCAGACTCACAATGGAAAGGTAATAATGGCAGAGGATGAGGAAATAAACACATTCTATCTTATTCAGAGAAAATTCAAGAAATATATTTAAACAAGAAGTTCAACCCAGAACTAATGGAGCCCGGAACATGCATGCATGTGTGTAGTCTATATCCAACACCACCTCTAAATTGCCCCTATCAAGATCCTCATTTGTCCCAGTCTTCTTGAAGATTTGGTGTGGATAGTATACTCCTTCTAATATTAGTGGGAGGAGGGGGGAAATTATTTAAAGGATGCCAAAACTTAAGCACCAAGATTTAGGCACTATCACTGGCTCACCGCGGGAGCCAGCAGTAGTACTGCCCCTAGCGTGTGCCATTTCTGATGTACCAGAATTTTCATTTTTTACCATCAGGGATTACCCAATGATAATCACTGCCCAGTTACCACTGGCATAGTGCGGGAGCCCCTATTGCCTCCTAAATAGGTGATGGGAAGGGCTCCCCATGCAAGTGTTTACTTACCGCACAATTTCCTTTTTGTTTTTTTGGCTTTTTACTCGCTGTGGTAAAAGGGACCTCAGCACATGGCAAATTCATGTGCTGACACTACTGTATGGCCCCTTTTACTGCAGCTTGGTAAAAAGGACCTATAGAGCATTAAAATACCTGGTAATAGAATTAGAATTTATTGTTTCTAAACCGCATTTTTCCAAAATGGAAATATAATATAACATACATAAAATAAATTCACAGACTGAGAACACTCTCAGATAGCAAAAATCATTGGGCTGAATTTAAAACAAGTCCATTCAATCCAGATAGATTCACAATGTTCAGCTAGGTACATAGTATGCCAAGCACAGCAGATATTATTTCAAACATGAACTAACTTAAAGTTAACATTAACTTAGCTTTTAAGCATCCTAACTGCAGATCCACTGCCAACACAGACCATGTTTCGGTAGGCTATGTAAAATGTTGAAAGTAGCTTGGCGGTCAGGTCCTCACCCTGAAGCAGCTTGGGTTTACAGCCTACTGAAACATGGTCCCTGTAGGCAGTGGATCTGCAGTTAGGACACTTACAGGGGCATTTTTGAAAGAGAAGGGCGCCCATCTTTTGACACAAATCGGGAGATGGGCGTCCTCTCAGGGTCGCCCAAATCGGCATAATCGAAAGCCGATTTTGGGCGCCCTTAACTGCATTCTGTCGCGGGGACAACCAAAGTTCCTGGGGGGCTGTTGGCAGCATACTGAAGGCAGGGCGGGGGCATGCTTAAGAGATGGGCGTCCTCGACTGATAATGGAAAAAAGAAGGGTGTCCCTGATGAGCATTTGCCCGACTTTACTTGGTCCATTTTTTTTCACAACCAAGCCTCAAAAGCGTGCCCGAACTGACCAGATGACCACTGGAGGGAATCAGAGATGACCTCCCCTTACTCCCCCAGTGGTCACCAACCCCCTCCCACCCTAAAAAAAAAATTAAAAACATTTTTTCCAGCCTCTATGCCAGCCTCAAATGTCATAACCAGCTCCATGACAGCAGTATGCAGGTCCCTGGAGCAGTTTTTAGTGAGTGCAGTACACTTCAGGCAAGCAGACCCAGGCCCATCCCCCCCCCCCCACCTGTTACACTAGTGGAGGTAAATGTGAGCCCTCCAAACCCACCCGAAACCCACTGTACCCACATGTAGGTGCCCCCCTTCATCCCTAAGGGCTATGGTAGTGGTGTACAGTGGTGGGGAGTGGGTTTGGGAGGGGGGGTTGGGGGGCTCAGCACACAAGGTAAGGGAGCTATGCACCTGGGAGCAATTTGTGAAGTCCACTGCAGTGCCCCCTAGGGTGCCCAGTTGGTGTCCTGGCATGTGAGGGGGACCAGTGCACTACGAATAGTGGCTCCTCCCATGACCAGATGCCTTGGATTTAGTCGTTTTTGAGATGGGTGTCCTCGGTTTCCATTATTGGTGAAAACCGATGTCGCCCATCTCTAAATTCGACCATCTCAACATTTAGGTCGACCATCTCTTAGGTCGACCTAAATGTGGAGATTTGGGCATCCCAGACTGTATTATCGAAACAAAAGATGGACGCCCATCTTGTTGCGATAATACAGGATGCCCCGCCCCTGCACGGCGCCATCCTTAGAGATGGGCGCCCTTAGAGATGGTGGTCCCCGTTCGATTATCCCCCTCCATGGGTCCCTTTTACTAAGCTGCGTAAGCTTCTACATGGGCCCAACGCACACCAAAATGGAGTTACCACCCGACTACCACATGGCTTTTGTGGCAATTTCATTTTTGGTGTGCGTCCGCTATGTACGTCTAAAAAAATCATTTTTGTTTTTGAGCGCTTGTAGGTCATTACGGTTACCATGTGAGTCTTTACCGCTAGGTCAATGGCTGGCAGTAAGGTCTCAGACCCAAAATGGATGCGCAGCAATTTTGATTTTGCATGCCGAAAAATGGCTTGCGGTAGCGTAGGCGCAGGTTTTGGGTGTGTGGCAATTTTGATTTTGCCGCACGTCCATTTTTGGAAAAATAAAAGAGGCCTTTTTTACAGGCATGCTAAAAAATGGATCGGCATGCGCCCAAAACCTGCACCTACACTACTGCAAGCCATTTTTCAGCGCACCTTTGTAAAATGACCCCTTAAAAGCAGGTTCGCGCTGCGATCCATTTTTTAGTGCACCTGTGAAAGAGGCCTTTTTTCCCAAAAATGTACGTGTGGCAAAATCAAAATTGCCACATGCCGAAAACCCGCGCCAGAATTCCTAAATTCTTTATCTGCTTTGACATCCTAATAGACACTTCCAACAATGAAATTCATTTTTTAGCATCTTCATTGCTGTTTCAGAAACCACATAATAAACAGAACAAAACAAAACAAACAAAAGAAAAGAAGATATGCCTTTTTTTAATGGACTAGTGTACTGTTAGTTTAATAAGACAGTTGTCATTATATTTTCTTTGTTTTATTTTATTTCTATTTATTACCTTTAAAAGTGGACTAACACAGCTACCACACCTTTCTAACATACTTGGGGAACTGTGAATATGTCATGGCTCCACCATGCCCATCCCTACTGCGACTCGCCTGGGGTTGCTGCTGGGTGCGGGTTTCCTATGCATCAGTGTTCCTTGGCATTTCCTCCCATTCCTGCTGCTCATGGGCCTGCATATGCGGGTACTCCAGGCATCCTGGGGCCTGCCACAGGAGCTGTGGGATGTCCTTCTGATGGTTCCCTGGGGGCGCTCATGTACTTGCAGGGCTACTTCCAGGTCTCTTGCAGGTAGGTCCCAATGTTGATCTCTGAGGCCCAGATTTCTTAAGAAGATGGTTATCACTGCCTTCTTGCCTTGCAACAGGTCTTTCAGCTTCCAGGCTTCAGCATCTAATGCCACCTTCCAGGCTTCAGTGTCTACTTTCAACTTCCAGCCCCAGCTTTCAGCTTCCAGGCTCTAGTATCTGCTGCCTGATTCCAGACCCAGTATTCAGCTTTCATATTTCAGGCTCTAGTATCTGCTGCCACCTCCCAGCTTCCAGGCTCCATCAACTGCTGCCAGATTCCAGCTTCCAGTCTCCGTCTGTTGCCAGTATCCAGCTTCCAGTATCCTGGGTCAGTTTCCAGCCTCCAGCTACCGGCTTCTAGTCTCCCACATCAGCTGCTGGCTTCTAGCCTCCCAGGTCAGTTTCCAGCCTCCAGCTTCCCACTTCCAGTCTCCAGCTTTCAGCTTCCTGCTTACCTTGGCCAGGTTGATTCACCTACCGTCGAATGAGCAGCCTTCTCCACTCACAGTCCTAGGGCTTTCCAAACCCAGGACATGTCAGAATATGTCTGTAAGAATATCCTGGGATATCCTGACCCGGAAATCCTAATTTCTACCAAGATGTTCTATTCAAAATGGCATTTATGGATTAAATGTCTGGTCCCATTACAATTCACATATGTAAATGATCCATCTACGTATATCTCAAATATGTCTTTTTTATTGCCTGCCTTAATACTTGTTTTACATACTGGTTTTAATAATATCAAAGCTTTTTTCGTCCCTTTAGTGTCTGATGACTACAGAATTAGAAAATTATCTCTGGTTAAAGAGCTCAAGGCTCCCTTCCTTGTATTACTGTCTGCTTCAAAATTAGAAGCAGAGGCGGTAAACAATAGGCTTGCAAAAAATAGATCCATATCACAGCGTTTTAACTTGCACTGTCTTGTGAAGAAAGAGAACATTCCATAATTCTCCTTATGGCTAACAGTGTTCCAGCTTCTGATAAGGAGCTGACTGCTGTGGTTGGTGTGCTTGTAGCAGTTTCTAGTCCTGCTATATATTTTTTGTGGGGCATTTTGAAGTATTGCTCTGCAAAGCAGAAATGTGGTCATCACAAAACTTTGAGGTTGGATCACCCTATTGCTGCAGTGATAGTGAAATCTAGTCAAATGAAATCATAAACTATACCTCCCCCTTCTCCCAAATACCAGTAAAGCCACAATAGCCAGGCAGAAATGCCACATTAAAATAAATTTGCTTTATCAAGTGCATCAACAGTCATTTCATAATTATTATATTTTAGAGAATGCAACCGATGCGTAAGTATATAGTGCTGTGTATAGAAAAGAAGTCATGAAAGCAGGAGAATTAACAAAAAAAAAAGCAAACAATGTTCATAACAACAATTGAAATATACTAACAATAAACCCATACAACCTAAGAGTTGCTATGTGCTTGACATGACATATACTTACAATGGTGATAGCAAACAATGAAAGCCACCCACACTCAAGCTGCAGCTAGTGAGGATTATAAAATAGGTTGACAGTAGGACCATTTTGCAGATGTATTAACTATACATTATGGTTTGGGCTCGGCTCTATTAGGAAGCTTTTGCAAATAAAGACAGCCATGTTTGAAATACAGTACCAGCCAGTCTTTTAGTTTTGAGAAATTTAGAACATAAGCAGAACAGAATGGTACCCGAAGGGTTATATAACTTTATCTTTTTGTCAGCTGTAAAACAATTTAGGAGCTGTATGATCAGCTTATATCAAACCTATAAGGCTACGGTATACTTGCTATCCATGGAAAAACAAACAAGCCAAAACAAAAGGAAAATACAACCCATCATCCTCTAAATCGGTCATTAATATACTAGTCCTTAGGACACACTAGTTAGTCAGGTTTTTAGGATATCCATAATGAATAGGTGTGCGATAGATTTGCATATAGTGGAGGTAGTGCATGCAAATCTATCTCATGCATATTCATTGTGAGTATCCTGTAAACCTGACTGGCTGGGTGACACAAGGATAGAGTTGAGAACCCTGTCCTAAACATAAGTGGGGTATAGTTAAGTATATATGAAAATTCATGTGTATAGCCTCTTGAGACTAATATGATGAATATTATTAGAAATGTGTTATATATGTTCAGGAATCTTGCAGAACTGAGACCTGTGGAAACTTTTGAAGAACTGTGCATTCCATTTCAAACGCGCCACATTCAACAAATGGTCTTTTGTCCTCCATTCTTTGTCTATAGAAAAAAATTCTTTATGGCATGAAGACCAAATGGGTTGTTTTGATGTGTACGCTTAATATAATACAAAGCTGAAGTCTGTTCCAGAAATATGAGAGCCTGGACTTTTTACAAAGGCATTTTATCTTTGCTGAAATCCATTATCCTGCCTAAGTTACTTAAGAAACTGTCAGGCTTCAACTATGACTCTCACCAGTGACCCATTACAGCATTCTACATGACAGATATGAAGTCAGAATATATACTCTGCTATAGCTTTATTTTAGAATTATTGTAGAAGAAGTTGATTCATTGCTTTGTAGTTCCCAGTTTCTAAAAAATAAAACATTGTTCTGGTCAGATATTTATTTATTTATTTGCTATTTCTTGATATACCGCCAATCGCTCCATAAAAGTGCTTCTAAGCGATGTACAAATTTAAAATTAATAAGATATGTAGGGTCTCTTTAGCATATATTCCTTATAGACAATTGCAAGATGAAGCTACTCTCTTATTAAAGTGAAACTAGCATCAAATCTTTGGTAGCCAGCACTACAAACCATGGGTCCTGTTTACAATTAAAATTAGCGCATACTAAACGCTTTAGATGCCCATATATTCCTATGGGCATCTCTAGCGTTTAGTGCATGATAATTTTTAGCACATGCTAAAAATGCTAGCGTGCCTGTAGCACGGCTTAGTAAACATGGCCCCATATGGGTCATGACTCATTTGTATATTTTTACTGTGCCTGTTCTCATGCTATCTGCAAATCAGAAACTCTGAGGAACATAGTAACATTGAAGATGGCAGATAAGGACCAAGAGTTCAAGATTCATAAGGGTTTAACTGAGCAGGAGAGGCTCCTTCCTGGTTAAATCCCACTGAGCTGGCCATCCTCTGATATTTTAACTGGCATTTACAGTAAATAGAGTGTGGAATCTGGGCAGTGGAGGGGTGGTCCGGGGGTGAAGTCAAGCAGGATCCAGCAGTTGTGTGAGTACTGGTGATGTTCAGTGTGGGTGCCTGCAAAGCTAAGCGATGGGATACAACCTAACTTTGGTCACTTAGCTATGCGGTGCCAGGTTTGAACATTGTCTGGTACTTGCATAACTTCCAGGTTGCGGCTATAATATCCCTATGTCCTTTTTTCTGTTTGTTCCTGTGGGGCTTACCCCTAGACAACCAGGAACACTAAGGTAGGCCCTGGGGGGGGGGGGGGGGGGACTACAGAGGTGAGGAGAACTTCAGAAGAGGGGAGACACATGGTGGGATCCAAGAAGCAAGTTGTTGTTGGGAAGGGAATTGAAAGTGGGTAAATGCTCTTGATACTACTATTACTTAACATTTCTAAAGCGCTACTAGGGTTATGCAGCGCTGTACAGTTTAACAAAGAAGGACAGTCCCTGCTTTTGATGGGGTGGGTTGATCAGGAAGTACTCTTGTGGTTGGGGTGGGGGGGAGGTTGAAGGAAAGACCAGTGCTCTTGCTAGAGTTGGTCAGGAGGGGGCCAATGCTGTTGTTAGGGCATAAGGAGGACTAGCACATTTACAAGAAATTCTGATATTCAGCCCCCCACTCAATTCCAATTTAGGAAAGGCATAGGTGCTGGAACTGAATATTGTGGTCTAATTCAGCCCATGGCAGTCTGTTTCCAGCTGAATATTGATTGGCAAGTGGCCCATCCAGGCCATTCAGTTAACACTAAGACCAATATCATTGCTTCTTGTTCTGTTTTTGAAGTCCATTTCATCCTTTCTACAGTCAGAGCATTTAATAGCTGTTCAACTGACAAAAGGGTGTACATGCAAAATGACCAAAATGGCACCTATTGTATGCCTATTTTAAAAAGGCATTAAGAAAATCCAAAAGAGAGGAGTATAGAATCAATAAGCAAAGGGGTCCTTTTACTAAGCCACAGCAAAATCTGAGCTTAACATAGGCTAACATGGGACTTCCCCACATGCTAATCCTAGATTTATTGTGGCAGCATATTAAGGATATCTTTTTATATTTGTTTTTTACAGGAACCATGCTAATTTTTCCATTAGCATACAGGAATTGCAAAAATATAATGCAGGAGCACTCACCAAACTCCTATTTAGGTTGGCTTAAAGTCTTCTTTATATTTGAAGCAAGCAATGCAAAAATATGTTTAGTCTCGTCAATTATGGTTCCTGATGTCTTTGTGATCTTGTAATGCCTGCTTTAAATCAAGTGTGTTTGGGCATAATTCGAAGAGGCACTTCTTCAATAACTGGACCGCTGGAGTGAAATAAACTGCCAAGTGAATTTAAAAATGAACAACATGCACAAACATTTAAGCGACATTTGAAAGCATATTTGTTATGCAGTGTACTATGTGCCTTCTGGTGCTGCTTCTCTGTCCAACTAGGGATCCTGGACATTTGTTCTCTTTTGATTGTGTATTTTGAAGAATTTGTTTTGTAACTTGATTTTATGTGATTTTATGCATGTACTTTTGTTTGCCGCCTTGGACAAGGGCGGGTTAAAAGTAATAAATCCAATCCAATCCAATGTTAGTTCTTTAATGCAATTTAGTAAAAGGACCCTGAAGTCTCTAATCTCATAATGAACCATAAGGGCAACAGGATGCCAACATTTCTGATTGTAGAATTACAGAATACTGAAATAGTACTTTCACAATAAGTGTACACATATGCAGTTGCATACCTACCTTATATGCCACCTGGGGTGGGGTAGTGCAGAGCACCCCCCCAGATAGAGCATGCATGCACTCCCTGGGTAGAGCACACCCCCACCTCCAAGCAGGGGAGTGTGCGGAGCAAGTGTGTGGCTGTGAGTTCTGCCGGTCCCCTGCCCCAGAACAGGAAGTTGACATCAGAAGGGGCAGGGGACCTGCAGAGCCAACAGCCATGCACCTGCTGTCGGTTGGTCACACTGGTCCTGGTGACAAACACTGGTAGTGAGCCCTTGTACAGTACCAGGAGTATGGGTATCAGGCAAGAAGCCTGTGGATCCTATTCATGGAGTAGCGGTTGGAAAGCCCAGAGCTTCACCTACGATGACCACAGTTCCCCAGAGGTTGAGCCCCTGGGTTCGGGCGGCCGACAGGACTTAGGAGGAACTGGGCAGGAAGGGAGCAAGGTCAGATCCAGGTACCAGTACGGCTACAGGTCGGGCAGGCAGAGCTTAGGAGACAAGTCAGGTACAGGCATACAAGTCAGGCAGGCAAGGAGTGTACCGATGTGGTTCGGGCTTACAAGTCCAGCAGGCAAGTAGACAGCATACAGGTCTGGTACCGGCTTACAGGTCAAGCAGGCAAGAAGACAGCATTCAGGTCCGTTGCAGGCTTATAGGTCAGGTAGGCAAGTAGACAGCGTTCAGGCCCGGTTCAGGCTTACAGCTCAGGCAGGCAAGTAGACAGCGTCCAGGTCCGGTTCAGTCTTACAGGTCAGGCATGTAGGTTGGCAGCATCCAGGTCACATTCAGGCTTCTGGTCAGGTAGGCAGTGTCCAGGTCATGTTCAGGCTTGAGATCAGGCAGGCAGGTAGGCAGCAACCAGGTCAGGCTTCAAAGGATAAGAGAAGCGCACCAGTGCTACTTGCAGGAAAGTAGCTGAGGCCCCGAACCAGAAGCCGCCCCCCCCCCCAACAGGTGAGGGCATCTAACATTACATAGGAAGTGCCCTCACCCGGGGGAGGAGCCGGGAGGGAGGAAGACAGCCAAAGAGGAGCCCTGCTGCTTCAGCCCCACCCCCAGTGCAAGCCAAGCACGCGTGCTACCCCCTGGACTGACCAGAGCTGGAAGAGCCTGCCACAGCCGTGCTGCCCCAAGAACGTCGATCAAACAGGTTGCCGGAGCTTTACTCTCTGACCATGAATGGCTACTACATTTTATTTTTTAAGAAAAGAGATGTGTTGTTTCTGGGTTCTAAGGTTATGAGTTTTCTTGATCTAACTAAAGAAACCCAAAAAAGGAGAAAACGTTTTCTATTACTTAGACCAGCTGTTCTCCAATTAGGAACACTTTTCTTTTAAAAATATTCTTGTAAATGCATTGCGAAGTTACAGGTGGTGAAATATATATATTTTTTACTCTTCTTAGCTTTCAGACTTTGTTAACAAAAGGAGAGTTATATCCAGCAATTAGAAGTCTGTATATGCTAGTTTAAATTGCAGTGGCGGAATTGCTTGATGTATAGCGCAGTGGCCTGAGAACTAGGGGAACTGGGTTTAGTTCCCACTGCAGCTCCTTCTGACTCTAGGCAAGTCACTTAGAGCCTCTTTTATCAAGCCATGGTAGCGGATCCTGGTGCGGTAATGCCGACAAATCCCACTCACTTTGAATGGGCTCCATCGGCATTGCTGCACAGGAACCACTACTGTGGCTTGATAAAAGAGGCCCTTAATCCTCCATTGCCCCAGTTACAAAATAAGTACCTGTATATAATATGTAAACCACCTTGTTAGTAACCACGGAAAGGCAGTATATCAAATCCCATCCCCTGTCCCTAGCTGTATGATGCTTTTTCTTTGATCTTATTGTAATATTTTCCTCTGATTTTCTACTTGACCTCTCCCTTACAGTGTCTTGGACTGGATATAGAATGTAATTATTTTCTGTAGCTAATTATTTCATTATTTGGCTTTAGTTAGAGTTTTTTTTTCTCTGTTTCCTTACAAGTGTTGAAAACCTTGGTTATACTTTGAGAAATTTCAGTAAAAATTAAATTAAAAAGCGTCACCTCCTTATAAAATTTTTCTGTACATGCATATGGCATGGAATATATGTATTGGGGATTGCTGTCACCACTACTATCCATTTAATTTATAGATAACTTCTCTGGATAGCAGTCAAAAGCCAATAGGGATATATTTGAAATTCAACTCTCCCTCTACTCCTTTATTACATGGTTAGTTTTGGACTGATTAAAGGGATGTTCAGTCCAACACTATCTGTACAGTAAATGATAATCCATAGATAGCAGACTTATATGTTCACCTGCTGAAGTGAATGTATACATCCATTTAAATATCAGGCTTATGTATGTACATGTGTATTTTATAAAATATAGATGCTAGGCACACGCACACTATTATGTAATATGTCAAGGGATTGGCCTCAAAAGCTCATATATATCACATCTAATACCTAAATACAAGTAGCAAAAAAAATAAAATAAATTAAGACCATCAGAGGTGGACTTGAGACTTTCTGCGATATTTATAAGCATTTAACTGGCCAGGAACGGTTCCTGGCCAGTTAAATGGCACTTAACTGGCTATCTGGCAATATTTAGTGGGGTATAGCTGACCATATTCAGCCCCTGCAGACCTATATCATAACTCCATCCAACACTGCCCAAACTACACCCACAGGAGTGTCTATGTGCATATCACATAAAAATAAGTACAGTCTTGCCAAACACCTACTTTATGCATGTAATGTTATAACAGACATTTTTCACAGGTAAAAATGCTTTATCTTTGGAAAATGCTTCATAAAATTATTCCTTTAATACAGTATTTTGGATAGAACTCTGAGAAATCACATTGAATTGAATTAAAGGAAATCTACTGATTTTGAAGGAAACAATGGTTCTACCATGTTAAGTTGTGCTAAACTGATGCAATTTAGAGATTAAGCCACAGTGACAATCAAGACATTGGTCAATTAGCAATTGAAGGTGATACACTGCATGATGTTTTATATGGTATCATAATAAAGGTTGTAAAGAAAATAAAGTCATATTTTCTTCTTACAATTGACAATAACTTTTTGTCTTTCGGGGCTAGCACAGATTACACCAGAAATGGTGCAATAGGGAACAAGAACATTTAGAATAATTATGACTTGGAATGTATTACAAATCTTATGTTCCCTTACATATCCAAGGTCAAAGCCCAGAATACACTGACAGAACTAACACACTGAGCCCAAGTATTATTAAATAGATAGTGTATTTATTTATATATCAACAGGAACAATAATATAAATGTGAGAATAACGAAAAACAAGTTCTTATCAAAACTAATTCAGAGCAAATGCATATTAAACCCTAACGTTAGCCATTATTATAATCTCTTAACTCTTTAGAAATAGCATAGCCGTTCTACAACCTGAATGTAAAGGTGGCACCAGTTGATTTTATTTTATTTATTTTTATTTATTACATTTGTATTCCACATTTTCCAGCATAGCAGTAGGCTCAATGTGGCTTACAGGTTGTGGAGAGGAGAGTACCAACTCCGGGAATATATACAGAGTGGAAAATAGAGTAACAGTAGGTGCAAGGAAGAGAAGTAGTAGGCAGAAGTTCCACAGATGAATCAACAGGGTACTGCAGAGCAGGTGACCGGCATAGAACCTCGCTGATAACAGTTCATCTTAGATGGAAAACCAGCCCCTTGTAATGGTTTCCTGCATCTCTTTATCCAGTTTCTGATGAAAGCTGAGGTCCTTGAAGCTTGCAAGCGCCACGCTATCACAACAATCTTGTTTGTCTCAGATGTTATGATTTGAGGAGCCACAACATTGTCCTTTCTGCGCCTCTCCAGAGGGTCAGATTGACCAAGCAATCGCTATTTCAATAAACAATACACAGATGTTGTTCCAGCTGTCCAGCTATGGGGTCAGTTCATTTAGAAGGGGGCCTTCCTGCAGACCTCGGCAAAGTGTTGCTATATTGTGTAAGAGGCATTAGCCCAAAATGTATTAAGATGCTTTTGTGAGATGGGTTCTGATATGTGGTGCCATATATTATAATACTATAGAGTTATACCATGTAATGCTATATAGTGCTGCATAGGACTTTTGCTCCTACGGTCTGTTACAAAATGCTATGCTTTTATTAAAAATACAATAACATGGCAAATGTTTGTAATTGTTTTACTAATATAAATAAAATTGATATAGATGTGAAAAATATACCCAATTATGATTATCTGGATTTATTACTTGCCTTTTCCAAATCTGACCACAAAGTGAGTTTTATATTTGAGCACATCAGTTATTTCCATGCTTAAATTAGATTATAATCTAGTTGTACTGTATGCAGAGACTTCTGGGTCTCCTGGATCATACCATGCCACAGTTTATATTCAGTTACTGCAGGGTGACAGTGAAAATGATTCCACTGCAGCTACACTCTCAGCTTCACCGTTACATTGCACTTCTCTTCGTATTGTTTTAGGTTCATACTAATTGTAAACCATCTAGATAGAATTTTCTCTGATTGGCATGCATATTCATTATGGGCATCCTGAAAGCTTGACTGGCTGATATATCCCGAGGACCAGGTTGAGAACCCGTGATCTAAACCCATCCTGATCAAAGTGCTTTCATAAAAACTTAAATAAAAAACCCCAAAAACAAATGAATACTTTGTAACAGTGCTATCATTTTTCTAATTAAAAAAAAGGACTCCAATTGTGATTGATCAAAAAAGGTGAACCTATCTCAATGATAAGATATTATACATTGTGAAGCTCCCGGCTGCTGGATGATTCAGAAATGCAGCCCTCTGCTGGCCGGGGTCTCACTTGCCAGTCTCCTCGGAGTTCCCTTGGCTCCCAAGCCAAGTTATGTATTGCAATTGGCCAGGCAAACTGCTGAGCCCCAGACAGTTCCAACCAAAGCAGTTCAAAACAACTTGTGGTAAATCCCTGGTAAGGCCAGCAAAAACAGCACAGAAACAATCAGTTCAAACCAAGGGGGTTTCCTTTATCTTCCCTCTCCCTTCAGGGTAACTCCAGCAAGTACAGCACAGCACAGAAACAAACACTTCAAAACAAAAGGACTTTCCTTTATCTTCCCCTCCTCAGGGTATTCTTCAACTAAGTCCTCTTGAGGCTTCCTGGCACTTGGCTTCCGGACAGTCTATAAAGACACGTGCCCTTCCTGCTCTCTACCTGGCCTCACTAGCCCCAGGCTCCTGAGCAGGCCTCTGGCTGGTCTTCTACCAGTCCCTTGCAAGCACCCACCTCTATATCTGGGGCTCCTGCCTTACTCAGTGTGACTGCTCGGGCATGCCTTCCTTCAGCTGGAAATCCTCCCCTGTCCAGTCCAGTGTGCCCCAGTCACCCCTCTGATCCATGGGCCGTGACCCCTCGCCCTCTCCTGGAACTTCAACTAGGATTATCCAGCCTTCACATACATGCAAATGAGAGTCATCAAAATGCAAATTCAATTTATTGAACTATATGGCAGTCTTGTGGAACTCACTTCTTTCCAGCCATTAGTCATCTAGCACAAGCTCACTCACTGAGCCTATCTACTGTGGAAGACCTGGGTCTCAGTGTAAAACAGCCACCACCCCTGGATAGGACTTTCTTCACTCACATTGACCTACAGTCCTATCCTCCACCCCATGGCTGTTAGTTCATTTTACATAAGTCACATCCCTCAACAACATGGCCTGGTTCCCAAGTCCATCAACAACCTGGTTTGATAAGTACCTTCCTAGACTTTTAGAGTCTCCTTCTCGCTCTCTTCCATCTTCCCAGTACTCTTCCTTCAGCAGGCTTTCCAGGCGCTCATCTCGTCCCATCTCCATCTCTCCCTCCTTGGCTTAGAGGGTGCTTTATATAGGGTGGCCAATAATCCCCCCTCCACCTCTATAGGCCTCTCCCCCTACTCCCAGAAAGGTCCAGACCCAGAACTCTCTCCAACTTTCCAGCTTCTACTCTGTGTAAAGCTCCCCCTGGTGGCCTCTTCCATAAAGGACAGGTCATATACCACGAGCACCCCCTAGCTGTCCCTTCAGGTCACTACACTGGTATATCCCCTTTGGCTCCCTCTAGTGACCAGAATGGGCATATCCCAGTTTTTCAGGTGGAGATCACCCTCTGGCGGTCTCCTCAGGGTAGGGCGATCACTGTGTTTATCACAATATTTACAAAGAATGGATTCTGAAACAAAAATTGTTTTCTCTGTGCCTGAGTTGCCCTAGAAATCTCAAGAAAGGCATCTACCATTTGACCATAAAACATAACATTCCTTAAAAAACAAAACAAAAATTATATTCAATTTATCATCTTCTTTAACAAAAGTTTATAAGGGAGTACGCCTGATGAAAATAACATTCTGAGATGGTCTCCAAAAAAGCAATTAAATCCACATTAGCTCCATCCACCAGTTCCCAGCCCCCTTTACCTTCATTGGAGATCAATGTGGGGCTCATTTCAAAGCACTTAGACTTACAAAGTCCCTTAGGTTACTATGGAATTTTGAAAGTCTAAATGCTTTGAAAATATGCCAAAGTCTACCAATGAGGGTGAAATATAAAACAGATTAGAAATCAAAATAAAGTAGGACGCTAATTATCCAATCTCCGATTATCCTAATATCCAATTATCCAGACTGCTTTTGTTCTTTATTTTTTATTTTTTTAATTCTAATATCTGTATCGTAGTTATTACATTATACCTGATCTACAGTAAAAATTTGATAACATCACGAAAAGGGCCCCTTTTACTAAACCGCGCTAGTGATTCCCCGTAGAGCAAATGTAATGCAGCCCATTCAGTTCAAATGGGCTTTGTTGCATTTGTCGCATGGGAATCGCTAGCATGGTTTAGTAAAAGGGGCCCATGATTTGGTATCATTCCCATTTATTATTGAAAACAAAAAAAAAGAATGCTCAACATGTAATACTCAAAGCTTGTGCTCTTTTCAAAAAGGAATGTCCAATCATCTGGATTTTCCATTATCTGGACTGCTCTCTGCTGAGGTTAGTCTGGATAATCCCCATCTTACTCTACAGTCAACATCACAAAACTCTAAAACCTCTTGGAAATACTTTCTAAATAATATCCTAAGTGCCATTAAAACTCCTTTCTGTTTGTTATTATTATCTAGTTGTTTGCTCTTCTAATCTGAAAAACAATCCCAAGTCTGTTTCCTGAGGACGTTCTAACCAGAGCATCATGGGAAAGCTATTATTTGTTACACAAAAATCACTGCATCTAAGCAAAAGAGAGGTTTTTTTTTTTCTTTTATTCCTAGAAAAATGGGAACAGAGGAAAAGATACTGCAACCTGCAAGATAGGAAAATAAAATGAACCAGAAAATTTCAAATTGGTGAACAAATACACGTACGGTATTTTTTTTTAAAGAGAACTAAGTTCTAGGACCTTTTTTAAATATACTTAATAGAAAGAGTCCTAGTGAAGAGTCTTCCCAATAGGAGTTGTTTTCATTAGGTATAACTTCAGGTAATGTAGTGGGCAATGGGCACACTTAGGGCCTTTTTACCAAGTTGCAATAAAAGGGCCCTATGCTAGCATCAGCACGTGTTTTTGCTGTGTGCTGAGGCTCCCTTAACTACAGAAGGTAAGAAAGACGAAAAAAGAAATGGTCATGTGGTAAGTTCTCACTTGTTGCGCAGCCATTTCAGGAAGGAACACTTACTGCCACCCATTGAGGTGGTGGTAGGGGCTCCTGCGCTAGCCTGGTGGTAAAAATATGGAAATAAATTCCATAGCACCTGAAATGGTGCGTGCTGGTGGTGAAATTACCAGTACTTCCGGATTGGAGTGCGGCAAGCCTATTGCTGCACGTCAACCCTTTAGTAAAAGGGCCCCATAGGCACCACAAAGGGTACACTTAGCATCAATTCTGCAGCGGAACTTAGGCATGCCTAAGCTGTTATAGAATACTAGTGCAAACCCGTATCGGTACACCAAAACGTATGCATGCCCACTTCTGACAAGTTGATGGTTGATGCACCTAAAAGCGTCATGTAATGCGTGCAGCTAATGGTATTCCATAAGTTGTGGATGTTGCTTGGTACCATGTTATGGCCCTCCCATGAGCCACCCATGTGTACACCCCCCTCACAGTTACCTGCTAAGTGACTGGTGTATACTTTACCTTATGATGCCTGGAATTTATGCATATAAATGCCAAATATTGGCACCTCTGACAAGTGTAAGTGTTACTATTCTATGAACCAGGGGTTCTCAACCCAGTTCTTGGGACACACCTAGCCAGTCAGGTTTTCAGGATACCCGTAATGAATATGTATAAGATAGATTTGCAAATCTATCTCATGCATATTCATTGCAGGTATCCTGAGGTGTGTCCCGAGGATTGGGTTGAGAATCCCTGCTATAAACTATGCTCATACTTGGCTCCTAATAGTAGGTGCCAAGTTGTAATGGGAATAATGTATTTTATTGTACCTCACTCAGGGGCCCTTTTTCTAAACTGCGGTAAGCGCGTCACGGGCTTGCCACATGCCAATCCATTTCCAGCGCTACAAAAATATGTCCTATTTTTATAGCGCTGGAACTTAACTGGCGGTAATTGGGCAGGAACCCTTACTGCCATCTCAATGGATGGCAGTAAGGGCTCCCCACCAAAATGGCTGTGCGGTAAGTGGTTCAGTTAGCGCACGGCCATTACTTTTTCCCCAAAATGGACAGCCTTTTACCCGCTGTGGTAAAAGGGGGGCCTCGGCACACATCAAAAGCACATACTGATGCTAGTGCAGGTCCCCTTTTACCGCAGCTTAGTAAAAGGACCCTCAGTGTTTTATGTAGTCTACTGTATATTTCTTTGAATTTTGTTGTACACTGAAATCTGTTTTCTCATAGAGAAAAAAAAATACCTCTGTCAACTTGATGCCTCCTTCCTTTCACGGTTTGGCTTCTGCAGTTGCTCAGGCAGAGTATTCAGAACTATTAACACCCTGGCAGGACCTGCTGAAATGGTATAAATGAGAATTATATTGCCTGTTTCTTTCAGCAGTAGTTGGATCAAACAATATTGGGATTATCAGAGAAAAGAAAGGGGGGGGGGGTGGAGTGAAAAGTCATAGTATTACCCATAGAGGGGCATAATCGACCAGAAACGCCTATCTCCATGGGCGTTAATCTCCGAGAACGGGTCCGTGAAGGGGCGGAGTGAACCGTATTTTTTAAAAAAAATAGACGCCCATGCTTTATTCGCCAAGGTGTGAGCTGGGCGTTTTTGCTTTTCACCGATAATGGAAAATGAAATCGCCCAGCTCAAAAACGAATAAATGCAAGGCATTTGTTCGTGGGAGGGGCCAGGATTCATAGTGCACTGGTCCCCCTCACATGCCAGGACACCAACCGGGCACCCTAGGGGGCACTTTTACAAAAACAAAAAAAAAGGTAAAAGAGCTCCCAGGTGCATAGCACCCTTCCCTTGGGTGTTGAGCCCCCCAAATCCCCCTCAAAACCCACTGCCCACAAGTCTACACCAGTACTATAGCCCTAAGCGGTGAAGGGGGGCACCTACATGTGGGTACAGGGGGTTTGGGGGGGGGTTGGACGACTAGTAGCATTAAGCAGCACAATTGTAACAGGTAGGGGGGGGATGGGCCTGGGTCCACCTGCCTGACGTCCACTGCACCCCCTAACAACTGTTCCAGGGACCTGCATACTGCTGCTTGGGAGGAGGGTATGACATTTGAGGGTGAAAGTAAAAAGTTGTGAAACATCATTTGTTGTGGTGGGAGGGGGTTAGTGACCACTGGGGGAGTCAGGGGAGGTCATCCCCGACTCCCTCTGGGGGTCATCTGGTCATTTAGGGCACTTTTTGGGGCCTTATTCGTCAAAAAACAGGGTCCAGGAAAAGTGCCCTAAATTCTAGCTACAAACGCATCCATTATCGGCGAAGGGCGCCCATCTCTGTTCGGGTGATAACCACGCCCCAGTTCCGCCTTCACCACGCCTCCGACACTCCCCCGTCAACTTTGTCCGCATCCGCGACGGAGTGCAGTTGAAAGCGTCCAAAGTTCGGCTTTCGATTATGCCGCTTTATTTGTTTTTGTGAGAAGAACGCCCATCTCCCGATTTAGGTCGGAACTTGGGCGTTATTCTCGTTCGATTATAAGCAGGATAGTGACTCAAATAAGGAAGTTCTACAAGATTAAGGGGAGGGGGGGGGTGGATTCATCAAAGTGTGGTAAAAGTTTGCCTTGTACCACACGTTGATTTACTGCTGGACTTAGCAACCTGCAGAATTCTGGTACAACAGGATGCTGAATCCCGTGGTAAAAGAGTAACATTGCTTGCGAGCCACCTTGCAAGCAGCAGTACTCTATGTGCCCAGGAGCATTGGGCTGCAAAGCTGCATCCTAATGCTCCTGGGAAGTCAAAGCAGAGGCCCACCAGCACCCAGGCCCTCTGGCTTAAGCTCCTTGACATAAGTCCTTGGAATGGGAGGAGTTGGAGCAGGTAGGAGAAGGTGTGGAAGAGGAAATGGAGGTGGGAGAGGAAGTGGCTGGAGAAGAAGAGAGACTTCTAGAGGAGCCCAAAAGTATCAAGAAAAGAATAATAGTCAGGAGAGATCCGGTGGGTGGATGTCAAGAGGTAAAGTGTTGACAAATGAGGGTGGTGGATCTTTAAAGCCTGGCTAAGCCGGGCTGTGTAAAAAGCCTAGCTAAGCTGAACTGTTTGAGGCCTTGCTGAAGAGGGCAGTGTTTGAAAGCGGGGCTGGCTGAACTTTGAAGAGAAAGCCTGGCTAAGCTGGGCTGTGTTTAAAGCCTAGCTAAGTTGAACTGTTTTGAGGCCTTGCTGAAGAAGGCGGTGGGGGAAGGCCTGGCTAGCAGAACTGTGTTTAAAGCCTGACTAGCTGAACTTTGTTGAAAAGCCTGGCTAGTCGAACTGTGTTTGAATCCCAGTTAGCAGAACTGTGTTTAAAGCCTGACTAGTACTACTACTACTACTATTTAGCATTTCTATAGCGCTACAAGATATACGCAGCGCTGCACAAACATAGAAGAAAGACAGTCCCTGCTCAAAGAGTTTACAATCTAATAGCTGAACTTTGTTGGAAAGCCTGGCTAGTCGAACTGTGTTTGAAGCCCGGCTAGCAGAACTGTGTTTAAAGCCTGACTAGCTGAACTTTGTTTAAAAGACTGGCAAGCTGAACTGTGTTGCCCCGCCTTGCTAGCGGAGCTGTGTGGCAGTGAGAGCGAACTGCACGGACGAGTGTGTAGTCGGAAGCAGACAGCACGGATAAGGGAGAGAGACAATTACGCAGCCGAGAGG
The DNA here is from genome assembly GCF_901765095.1 of Microcaecilia unicolor. NCBI lineage: Eukaryota > Metazoa > Chordata > Amphibia > Gymnophiona > Siphonopidae > Microcaecilia > Microcaecilia unicolor. Next base: position 313,501,782 of record NC_044034.1, on the reverse strand, counting down.
AGCGGCTGACAATATATATATATACAGTGGGGGAAATAAGTATTTGATCCCTTGCTGATTTTGTAAGTTTGCCCACTGACAAAGACATGAGCAGCCCATAATTGAAGGGTAGGTTATTGGTAACAGTGAGAGATAGCACATCACAAATTAAATCCGGAAAATCACATTGTGGAAAGTATATGAATTTATTTGCATTCTGCAGAGGGAAATAAGTATTTGATCCCCCACCAACCAGTAAGAGATCTGGCCCCTACAGACCAGGTAGATGCTCCAAATCAACTCGTTACCTGCATGACAGACAGCTGTCGGCAATGGTCACCTGTATGAAAGACACCTGTCCACAGACTCAGTGAATCAGTCAGACTCTAACCTCTACAAAATGGCCAAGAGCAAGGAGCTGTCTAAGGATGTCAGGGACAAGATCATACACCTGCACAAGGCTGGAATGGGCTACAAAACCATCAGTAAGACGCTGGGCGAGAAGGAGACAACTGTTGGTGCCATAGTAAGAAAATGGAAGAAGTACAAAATGACTGTCAATCGACAAAGATCTGGGGCTCCTCGCAAAATCTCACCTCGTGGGGTATCCTTGATCATGAGGAAGGTTAGAAATCAGCCTACAACTACAAGGGGGGAACTTGTCAATGATCTCAAGGCAGCTGGGACCACTGTCACCACGAAAACCATTGGTAACACATTACGACATAACGGATTGCAATCCTGCAGTGCCCGCAAGGTCCCCCTGCTCCGGAAGGCACATGTGACGGCCCGTCTGAAGTTTGCCAGTGAACACCTGGATGATGCCGAGAGTGATTGGGAGAAGGTGCTGTGGTCAGATGAGACAAAAATTGAGCTCTTTGGCATGAACTCAACTCGCCGTGTTTGGAGGAAGAGAAATGCTGCCTATGACCCAAAGAACACCGTCCCCACTGTCAAGCATGGAGGTGGAAATGTTATGTTTTGGGGGTGTTTCTCTGCTAAGGGCACAGGACTACTTCACCGCATCAATGGGAGAATGGATGGGGCCATGTACCGTACAATTCTGAGTGACAACCTCCTTCCCTCCGCCAGGGCCTTAAAAATGGGTCATGGCTGGGTCTTCCAGCACGACAATGACCCAAAACATACAGCCAAGGCAACAAAGGAGTGGCTCAGGAAGAAGCACATTAGGGTCATGGAGTGGCCTAGCCAGTCACCAGACCTTAATCCCATTGAAAACTTATGGAGGGAGCTGAAGCTGCGAGTTGCCAAGCGACAGCCCAGAACTCTTAATGATTTAGAGATGATCTGCAAAGAGGAATGGACCAAAATTCCTCCTGACATGTGTGCAAACCTCATCATCAACTACAGAAGACGTCTGACCGCTGTGCTTGCCAACAAGGGTTTTGCCACCAAGTATTAGGTCTTGTTTGCCAGAGGGATCAAATACTTATTTCCCTCTGCAGAATGCAAATAAATTCATATACTTTCCAAAATGTGATTTTCCGGATTTAATTTGTGATGTGCTATCTCTCACTGTTACCAATAACCTACCCTTCAATTATGGGCTGCTCATGTCTTTGTCAGTGGGCAAACTTACAAAATCAGCAAGGGATCAAATACTTATTTCCCCCACTGTATATATATATATATATATAATCATGAAAGTGCAGCTTTGCACTTAGACACTTAGAAATTGCTTTCTTAAGCTAACATTCAAAATATATGTTTTAGGATATTTATGATGGCAGTGTATGAAGGAAAAGATTCCTAAAATACAGACTTCAGACAAAATTCATCCTCAAGCTCAGGATTTGCAGTATGGTGTGATACATTTATACAGGGTTTGTGTTAGAGGCTGAGTGCTTTGGGAGTAGGTGCTGCTTTTTGAATGGGAAGAGTCTGGGAATGGTATGCCTGTAGCTCTATGTATAAGGCAAGAAGTGTCACGGATAAATGTATTAGTGGAATATGGGGATGTGCACTGTGGGAGAGAGTTAGGTACATGTAGGAGGAAGAAGATATATATAAAAGAATGGCATGGGGTATTGGTGCATGGGAAGGGGATTCTGCTTGTGAAGCTCAGTGAATATATATGTGTGGGGCTTGTTGAAGTACAGGAGAGAGTGATATAGAAAAATGTTTTCCAACATGTGGTACATGTACCCAAGACACCCACGGGGGTATGCAGCAACCAACAAAAAGAAAACCGATCCCTCTTGCTCCTCCCCCCTTTTGTGCATCCTTCAGCAGCAGTTCAATTTGGAGCAGGTGTAAAAGCTACATGGGACACCTGCAGAGGAGGTCTCTGTAGAATGGCATCCACAGAGGATATGAGACAGGAAGAAAACTGGTCCCTCTTGCTCCCTTCCCCTTTTGCACAGTCCTTCAGTGGCAGCACTTGAATTTGGAGCAGATTCAGAAGCTACACAAGACACATTCAAAAGAGCTCTATTAACGCAATGTGCAGCGTGCTTCTGTAGCTTCTGTGCAGTGATCTGATTCTGACCCTCCACTGCCAGAAAGCGGCACCTTTCTCTTGCCTCCTCTGAACACCTGGGCTGTGAGAATTGAGTAAGGAGGCCTCATTTTAGCATAGCTGCAGCTTTGTTCCTTGGCTTGCCCCTGCCTGAGTAGCATTCTGTGCTGACCCACTACTGCCAGAAAGCAGCTCCTTATCCTCTGGCCTCCTCCAAACTCCTGGCCATGCAGTCAGATCAGGAGACTAAATCGCATTGCTCCAGTTTCTCAGCCCAGAACTTGCAACCTCAGCGCTGGTAAGGAATAAAAAAGAAATTTTACTGTGGAGTTGGGATGAGTATCACAGCAAGAGAAAAGTGAGACTGGCGAGGAAAAGAAGGGGGTGGTACAGAGGGGAGGTTTTGGGGTAGTGAGAGCAGAAGGGGCAGGGTGGGAAAAGAGAGGGGAATGGTATGCATTTGTAAAAAGGGTCAGGAGAGGAAAGCGAACAAAACAAGTGTGTGGAGTGAAGGAAATTTGGGAAAGAAGAGAACACAACAGAGAAGGCATGAAGGGGCAGAGAGAAGGGAGTGTGTGGGGGCTAGTCAGGTGTCATCAGAGAGTTAGAAAAAGCTGCCAAGCTCTTCCTGTTGTTTCTTTGAGGGTGGGAGTTGATATCCTGGGGCTGCTGAGTCCTTCTTCCTGTGTCTCTGGGGGATCCTTCCACGCTCAGAGAAAAAGCAAAAGGGGCATGGCAGACTCAATCTATAAGCTCCCACTGAAAGGTAATATGATGGAGCTGTCAGGAGCCTCTTGTTATTGCACTGGGGTTAAGAGGTGATTTGTTGGGTCTCTGAAACCCCTCTTGCTGTTTCTCTGGTGTTGGATGCTGATATGTTGGGTCTGCTGAGTGCTTCACCCTGTTTTTTTTTTTTTTTTTGGGGGGGGGGAAGTCTCTCAACCTAAGAGAAAGAGCAAGAGGGTCTTTGTGGTCTCAACCTGTAAGTTCCCACTGAGAGATGATATGATGGAGCTGCTGAGCCTCTTTTGCTGTTTCTCTGATGAGAGATGGCCACCAAGCTCCTCTTGTTGTTGCTCTGGGGTGATATTTTGGGGTCGCTGAGCACTTCTTTCTATGTCTCTGGGAGTGGGATCCATCCAGCTTCAGAGAAACAGCAAGAGGGTCTTGACAGAAGAATGCATAAACCAGGGACTGGGACCAACATGATTAGAAAATCAGACATAGGTAGAAAAAGGTATTTTGCTTTCTATGCCATGATTTGAATATGTCAGTTTTTGGAATCTGCTTGAGTTGCTGTTAGACATGAACATGAAATATAACAAATCATGCTGTGCAAATTTCCAAATTTTCTAAGTGTAGAATGCTAAAAGAGGTAACAAGCCATACTTTCATCAGGATTCTTTATAGGTTGTCCAAATTTCAACACACAGGGAAATGCATGTGCAAATTAACTAGTTAATTAGCTATTAACAATCAAATATTGTCATTAGGGCTGCATTTCAATTAAAGTTTTTGATCACGTGACTAAAGATGGCCAATAGTCAATTGTTCATGGGGGGGCATAGAGATGGACTAGGGGGGGCACACATTTCCTCCTCCCCATAGTAGATATCATACCTTTGCTGGTGGGGATGCTAAAGTCAGTCGAAGAAATCCACTGCCAAAGCATCCCCCTTCCTCCTTGTGTTGCCTCAAGAGCGAGAAAGTCAACGGGTTGGCTCCAGACACCAATGCTGGCACACCCCAAGCATGCTCAGAAGCTAACCTGGACCATGGCAGCCCATTGGCTGCCACCTAAGATGCTCGTAGTGACACGTAAAGGCCCCAGAAACAGGTCTGAGGGATCAAAATACCATTAATCTGCAACAATGGGCATCGGGTATCTGAAAATTGTTTTTTGTTACATTTGTACCCCGCACTTTCCCACTCATGGCAGGCTCAATACAGCTTACATGGGGCAATGGAGGGTTAAGTGACTTGCCCAGAGTCACAAGGAGCTGTCTGTGCCTGAAGTGGGAATTGAACTCAGTTCCTCAGTTCCCCAGTACCAAAGTCCACCACCCTAACCACTAGGCCACTCCTCCACTCCAAAAAGTAATTTATTACACACATGAATTTTCTATATATTGCATCTCAGAAGTTGAATTAAGTAAATAAAATAATACAAGCATATGCAAATGATTGATAATGCCAGCGGGCTCGGGATTTGAAATAGCATTGAGCAACAGGAGATCCAATAGCCTGGTTTACTAAGTTTATCTGATGCATTCGTTTTATCATTGAATGTTATATATAAGCACAATAGTTGGGCTTTCCCTTTACTGTTGCTGAACTTTCTTGAGGAATGAGTCTGTATTATTTTTTTCTCTATTTCCATTTTCCAATATTTGGGATTGTGCCAGGTATTTGTGACCTAGATTGGCTACTGCTGGACCATCAGTCTGCCTCAGTATGGCTATTCTGTGTTTAGGTGTGAGCATTTACACAAACCACAGAGCTTGTGTAAATGCTTCTCCTAGATTCAGGAAATACATGCACAACTTATAGTATTCCATAAGTTAAGTGTATAAGGGCCCCTTTTACTAAGGAGCGGTAAGCCTAATGAGAACTTACTGCTTGCTAAACAGAAAGTACCGCCGGGTTAATGCAGCAGCCCGGTGGTACTTCCCACCCCTAGCGCATTTTCATATCTGGCGCTGCAAAAATGTATTTATTTTTGAAGAGCCGGAGCATACCCAGAGGTAATTGGGCAGTGCCGTTCGCTGCCTGGATACCACCACCACACACACATACACACACTTGCACTTCAATCTCTGGACTCTCACTTCGAGCAAGAGTTTGGTTATCCCTTTAGGACCAATAGATCTGCAGACGTTCAAATATTTGAAAGATATTAATCCGCAAACAAACCTTTTCCGGAGACGGGAAGGCAGTAGAACTAGAGGACATAAATTGAGGTTGAAGGGGGGGGGGGGGGAGACTCAGGAGTAATCTCAGGAAGTATTCTTTCACAGAGAGGGTGGTGGATCCGTGGAATGCCCTCCCGTGGGAGGTGGTGGAGATGAAAACGGTAATGGAATTCAAACATACGTGGGATAAACACAAAGGGATCCTGTTTAGCAGGAATGGATTCACAGAATCTTAGCAGAGATTTGGTGGTGACGTCGGTAATTGGGAAGCAAAACCAGTGCTGGGCAGACTTCCACAGTCTATGTCTTGATCATGACTGGATAGATATGGATTGGCTTTAGTGTAAATTTTAAGGGGCTTCAACATTAGCTTCAGAACTTTTAGTACAAGAAGAGTGCTGGTCAGACTTCTACGGTCTGTGCCCTGAGAATGGCAAGGAAAAATCAAACTCGGGTATACATATAAAGTATCACATTCCATGCAAAATGAGTTTATCTTGTTGAGCAGACTGGATGGACTGTACAGGTCTTTATCTGCCATCATTTACTATGTTATCATGTTACTCTGAATCTGTGACCTTAGTCCTGCTGCCTGCAGACTTGGAATGGAGCTTCCTAGCCAGGGCAGAGATGTTAATCAAAGTGAAGACCTTGACTGGCAAGGAGATTTAGACAAATATTGAGCCCACAGATAAGGCTGCATAACTTCTGATACAGGTGTTTATATGCCAAAACACAACTCTGTGTCAAGTATTTCGTTACTTCAATGAACATTTTGTCCTTTTACAGCTGGTGTTTCAAATAAATACATTCATTTATACCTAGAAGCTTTGCTTTGGGTTCTATTAGAAGGCCAATTGCCCATCCCTATTTGTTTTCCTGACTTGATGTGCATAGTGTGTTTTTTTTTCTTTTTTCTGGTGTAATATTCATTAAAAAATAATCATAAAGAAATTAACTAAAGTCCTTCCATCTGTTCTGCAGAGCTGCTTTTTTTAACACTCCTTCTTGAATAGCTTTAGTAAAATCTAAAGGATTCATTTACTTTGTGCCATTTGGTTCCCTTCACTCTAATTTTAAAATAAAAAAAAAAATTAATTAATAAGAAATTGAAAACTGTCATGAGAAATTTGAAGAGAGGCAACATGAAAACAGGATCAATAAAAGCTTTTTGACAGTAATTTAATTACATTAAATTTATGACAGATGATTAAATAATACATCCTTGCCTTCTCTGTTGCAAGCATTCTTTCCTTATCTTTGTTTATGGACGGTGCTGCTCTCCTGGTACAACCATAAATTGACAGTGAGCATGCCACTGACATATGCTATCACAATAATGTTTGATTTCTTTATAAAGTAAGAGCCTGTCATACCCTATCTATTACTCTTGCCTAGCAAATGCATCTTTCTTTGACATTTCTCGATTTGCCATTATTGTATAGTATAACAAAAACCAGATATTTTGCATAAAACAATTGTTAGACTCATAAACATTTTGTTTGAGTGAAAAAAAAAAGGTTAGCAATGCAATCTGCTATATATTTGTTTGTGTCTCACATTTTATATCACTTTCTCCACAAGATCTTAGCAGTGGATGACATACCTGATACAGGAAGTAATTTTAGAAGAGTTAAATGGCATTTACAAGTGTTTAAAGCTGGAACCATAGGAGCCGACTCTGTGGGTGCTGTGGGTGCTTGAACACCCTCAATATTGAGAAAATTCCTTGTATGTGTCCAAGGAGAGGTTATTTCCATTAGGCTTAGCACCCCCAATAATTTTGAAAAGTTGGCTCCTATGGCTGGAACTGAGCATGCACAAGAACCGATCATGCTTACAGGTCTGGTGTCAGTGTTGTAGAGTTATCACTGACTGCAATGGTTTTCTGAAGGGGGTGAATGAGCTGCTTTTAGTTGATGAGGTTTGGGGATCCTCACTAGCTACATAAATGAGGAGCAGCTGCTGGGTGGGCCTGAAGCAAAAGTGGAGGGTCCAGGCCCACCTGTGGCTACACCCCTTGCATGTTCTGGGCACGGTGTGAATATGCTTTTAAAATATACCCATACTTCCCATTTTACAAAGGACCTATACCTCCACCAAATCAACATGTGTGAACTAAGTGCTTGTTTTTCCTTTCCTCCAAGTTATAAATGTTCAGGTTGGCAGGTCTCTCCTCATACGGTTTGCAATGCAAATCCCTAATCATTTTTGTAGCTTTTCTTTGCACCACTTTCAGTCTTTTTACATCTTTAGCAAGATACAGAGGGGCATAATCGAACGGAAACGCCTATCTCCATGGGCGTTTATCTCCGAGAACTGATCCGTGAAGGGGAGGGCCGAAGCGTATTTTCGAAAAAAATGGACGTTTTTGAGCTGGGTGTTTGTTTTTTTTAGCGATAATGGAAATTAAAAACGCCCAGCTCAAAAACGTCCTAATCCGAGCCATTTGGTTGTGGGAGGGGCCATGATTGGTAGTACACTGGCCCCCCCTGATATGCCAGGACACCAACTGGGCACCCTAGGTCAGTGCGGTGGACTTCAGAAAAAGCTCCCACATGCATAGCTCCCTTACCACGGGTGCTGAGCTCCCAACCCCCTCCCCCAAAACCCACTACCCACAAATGTACAACACTACCATAGCTCTTAGGGGTGAAGGGGGCACCTACATGTGGGTACAGTGGGTTTTGGAGGCCTCCCATTTACCAGCACAAGTGTTACAGGTAGGGGGGGGGGTGGGCCTGGGTCCACCTGGCTGAAGTGCACTGCGGTACCCACTAAAAGTGCTCCAGGGACCTGCATACATGCAGGCCTCTAGGACTGGTTGCTGCTATATAACATTGGCACACCAGTTGACACCTGAAGACTAATCTCTCCGAAAACGTCCTTTATTGGAATAACCGCCTTTACTCACAGTTAACTGCAGATCAGAGGTTGTGCCCCACTGGCAACGAGTCTCCCTGGTACTGAGATAAGCAGTAGGTCAGAGCTGGCAGAATGGTGTACAATGCCCTCTTTCAGCCAAATTCAAGGTAAGAACTAAGTTGTCTAACTTGGCTAACACAGGAAAGGGAACTAAAACTGGCTTACAAAAATGGCCACTACCGCATGGACTACAACAGAAAACACAACAGGGCACACTCTGACCCAGTAGGCAGGGGGAAAAACACCATGGGAGAAAAGCCTACCAACTACCAACATCGTGAGACTGTAACACAAGCTAATGAAATCACGGAACCCAATACCCTACACCCACCACAATGCAATGCTGATGTGACCCTGTAGTGCACCCGAGAGCCACATCTGACCCAGGGAAAGGCTGTGACAGGATCCACCACATTCTGCTGTCATGGAGATGGGTACGGCATTTGAGGCTGGCATACAGGCTGGAAAAAACGTTTTTAAAGTGGGGGTTTTTTTGGTAGGAGGGGGTTAGTGACCACTAGGGGAGTCCTGGGAGGTCATCCCCGATTCCGTCCAGTGGTCAACTGGGCAGTTGGACCACTTTTTTGGGACTTGTTCATGAAAAATAGGGTCCAAAAAAAAGTGACCCAAAATCGCGGTAAAAACGCCTTTTTTTTTTTTCGATTATCAGCTAAAGACGCCCATCTCTCCTCAGCTGATAACCACGCCCCAGTTCCGCCTCCACCACGCCTCCGACACGCCCCGTCAACTTTATTCATTTCCGCGACAGAGTGCAGTTGGAAACGCCCAAAATCGGCTTTCGATTATACCGATTTGGCCGCCTTTGCGAGACAAATGTCTATCTCCCGATTTAGGTCGCACTATAGGCGTTTTTCTCTTTCGAAAATAAGCTGGACAGCCTCCAAAATTGGGACCTCACCAACTACTTGGTGGTTATACCCCTCTCTATGCAGCCTAGCATCCTTCTGGCCACAGCTGCTGCCCTGTCACATTGTTTCTTCACCTTCAGATCCTCGGACACCATCACCCCAAGGATTCTATCTTGAGTTGAACTTATTAATCTCTCTCTTCCTATCCGGTATCTCTCTTTTGGGTTTCTGCACCCCAAGTGCATCACTCTGCACTTATTGGCATTAAATTTTAACTGATGAACCATTACAGAAACTAATTATTAATAAACTAATTACAAAGAAAAAGAAAAAATTATTAATTTGAAAACAAAAAAATTGAAAAAAATGAAAAAATATAAAATATTATACTTAATAAATAATATTGTTGTGCTCAGTTTTTTGGTGTACTACAAAGTCCGGAAGACTCGAGATGTGTAAAACCACCATATCGCCGTTATCGCACACCCTGCCTCCAACCTAATCGTGGCAACATACAGTGTAATAATCTTCAAAAGGAAGATTTTTTTATTTTCAAATTAATATTTTTTTATTTTTCTTTGTAATTAGTTTATTAATGATTGGTTTCTGTAATGGTTCATCAATTGAGTGATTAGAAACTGAATTTCACAGAAAACCCAGATTTTGAAGAGTATTAAATTTTAACTGCCAGACCTTCAACCATTTTTCTAACGTTTGGAGATCCCTTCTCATTGTTTCTACTTCCTCCAGGGTATCCACTCTATTGGCTATCTTCGTGTCATTCGCAAAAAGGCAAATCTTTCCTTCCAACCCTTCAGCAATATCACTCAGAAATGTATTAAAAAGAATTGGCCCCAGCACTGACACCTGAGGAACTCCACTGCTCACCTTCCTTTCCTCCAAGCAAATGCCGTTTACCACCACCCTCTGACATCTGTCTGTTAACCAATTTCCTATCCAGTTCACTACTTTTGGTCCTAAGTTCAGCTCTCTTAGCTTATTCATGAGTTTTCTGTGGGGAACTATATCAAAGGTTTTGCTGAAATCCAAGTAGATTACATCTAGCACATGTCCTTTATCCAGTTCTTTGGTCACCAAGTCAAAGAAGTTAATAAGATTCGTTTGGCAGGATTTTCCTTTGGTAAAGTCATGTTGCCTCGGATTCTGTAACCCATTGACTTGTGGAAAGTTAACTATCCTTTCTTTCAGCAGCTACTCCATTATTTTTCCTATTACCGATTGAGAATTACCGGTCTGTAGTTTCCCACTTCTTCCCTGTCTCCACTTTTGTGAAGAAGGACCACATCCTCTCGTCTCCAATCCCACAGAACCTCTCTCTTCTCTAAAGATCTATTAAATCTGTAAGTTGCATGGCAGTGATGTCTCTGGAACCGGAAGTGATTTTAACGCTCTGGTAGCTATGTGTAACTAAAAGGAATCGCAAAATATCAACAAAAGTAATTCCTTGTAGGGAAACTTCCATAGATATTTCAACAAAAGGTAAATTAATAACCCCTTTCCCTCTATGGTCTAAACACAATCACAAATAAACCGAATAACCAGGAAAACTACCCTGCACTAAATAAAAAATATTCTCCCTTATGTAACCAAGAGGAAGAGCATATCAATGATGCCTTCATTTTACTTCCCACATTAGGTGAAACAGAAATCAAATTAGCACTATCCCTCAGCCACAGTCTAGACAACTTTCCATCACTCCAACCCTAGTACACTGGGATCAAAGCAATCTCCTCTTTCTCCCATTCCTGCATGTCACAGGCCCCACCTCTCCTAAATGCAGTAAAATCCCAATTCAACAGAAGACACAAAATGGACAAAACTTGGCTGTCTGAATTCAGTAATAGAATGGCATTCTCTTGCACATACCTTGTTTTTCCAGATCTGCAATGCCTTGGGCCAGAGCTTTACCCATTACAAGACATTTCTTCTGGAATTCCCTATCTCTGGACTTGGAATGGAGGGAGATTTGATGGCTTTTCAGTCCTTTCCTAATATTGCTGGTTTCACAGATGAGATATATTAGTAACTTAAGAGGTTGCATGATTATGTTTGATTGTTTTACTGTACATACATTTTTATATCTTTGTTTTATGCCATTTTATTATTTCTTATGTATGTTGTATATGCCTAGAATATAAAATGCATCAATAACTAAATAAAATGTGCAATTCATAGTATCCCTTATAGCACAGAGTTAGTTGGCAGGTGTGTAGAGGGAAATACAAAGATTTTATATGTAAATTCTTCATTATCCACAAAGGCTAGCATGATGAAATTAGATTATGCAGAACCAAATCAATGACTTGAATACACTAATTCTTAATCACTCTTTCCAACCTGTGCTGATTCTGAGGCTACATTCTCACCTAGGTCACCACGAGCAGGCTGATCTAGTCTTGTTTTTCCCTCCTTTGAATGCAGGGAGATGGTCCTGTTCTTAGGGATATTAAATACCACAACTCCATACATGGAATGGGGCAAAACCAGGACTGATTCAACCTGTTTTGATAACACTCGGGTGAGGTAGCAGCTCGAGCTGTCTGTTCCTCTTCAGTTACCCCCCCCCCCCCTCACCACCACCACCAACAACAACAAGACCAGTGCATATATAATTTCAGCTTGTATTCAAGATTTAGCATTAGCAACATAGATTAAGGAATTTCAATTTAGTCAGATATAATAACATTACCAGGTGCACTGGATACTCTGGGAAAGAAAATCAATGAAATGCAGGACTCAGTGTACTGAACACCAGCACATCCCTCTATTGTAAATACAGACTCTGCACTGATTGAAGATATTATACAGCATCGATCCAATGACTGAACACACTAGACCATTGACCAGATTCTGCCTCATATAAATGACATCACACTAGCTGCCATGGGCAAAGCAGCATTTAGACAACATGCCTTTTTTTCAGATTTCATCAGACATTTCTACTAGTTCCAAACTATCAATAACACTCGAGATCATTTGTAAGATCCTGAGATTTGAAATTCTACAGGGCATATGGATGAATCCAGATCTATAGACCCCAGAATTCTCAGTGGTGACAGATAAAAACAGAACAATGCAAACCTAATAAAAACCATGAGGGACTCAAAATATATTAGGTAGATTGACATTATATGGGAAGTCTCTAAACAGGTGCTTCCATGTATGTGCCCTGATACATCACGGTGAGATCTTATTCTGTAACGTCATCTGGATGCCTAAATTCCATTATAGGAAACAAGTATAACCTAGTATCAGTGTACCTTATATTTATTCACCCACCATTATGCCATAAAGTTGGCATAACTACGGTTGCCTAAATGTGGCATGGACTGTACAACTTACAGTATTTTGGGGTCCTTTTACTACGATGCGTTAAATGGCACTCAGTCCAGTGTATACCTTATGGGCTGCATGGTGCTTGATGCACACTGAGGGCCCCTTTTACCAAGCTACTTCAAAAGAGGGCCTAAGCTGGTGTTGGCATATGATTTTAATGTGCGCCGAGGCCCCCTTATACTGCAGGGGGTAATAGGTAGGTCTTTCTTTTTTCAGGAAATGGCTATGTGGCAAGTGATGTACTTGCTGTGCAGCCATAGGCGTAGACTGGGGGGGGGGCGAGGGGGGGCAATGCCCCCCCAAACGACGAAGAGGCGCCGCCGCGCCATTAGTTAAAAAGAAAAAACACATGCAGGCACGCGCTGCTCTCCATCCGCTTGGCTTCCCTGCCCTCTCTGTCTGCGTCCCGCCTTCCTCTGACGTCATTTCCTTTCGGACGGGAAGCAGACAGAGAGGGCAGGGAAGCCAAGCGGAAGGAGAGGAGCGTGTCCGTCTACCCCTGTCTCTTCCTCCCTCCCTCCGGCGCAGGCAGCAGTCTTTTTCAGCGTTCCTGGCAGCAGTAGCGATGTACACGCTGCCTTCGGCTCTGCCCCAAAGCCTTCTCTTCAAGTTCCTGTTCCCGCATAGGTGGGAACTGGAACTTGAAGAGAAGGCTTCCGGGGCAGATCGAAGGCAGCGTGTACATCGCTACCGCTGCCAGGAACGCTGAAAAAGCTGAAGACTGTTGCCTGCGCCGGAGGGAGGGAGGAAGAGAGGGGGTAAACGTCACAATCTTGGACCTTGCGGGGGGGGGGGCAGTAGAAGGAAGATGGATGGAACTGGGAGGGGTGGGGAGCAGAGGGAAGGAGCAAGAGATGGATGGGACTGGGAGGGGTGGGGAGCAGAGGGAAGGGGCAAGAGATGGATGGGACTGGGAGGGGTGGGGAGCAGAGGGAAGGGGCAAGAGATGGATGGGACTGGGAGGGGTGGAGAGCAGAGGGATGGACCAGGAGATGGATGGGATTGGGAGAGGTCAGGCACAGCAGAGGGAAGGAGCAGAAGATGGATGGGACGTAGGGATGGTGAGCAGAGGGAAGGAACCGAAGATGGATGGGATTGGGAGGGGTGGGGAGCAGAGGGAAGGGGCAAGAGATGGATGGGACTGGGAGGGGTGGGGAGCAGAGGGATGGACCAGGAGATGGATGGGATTGGGAGAGGTCAGGCACAGCAGAGGGAAGGAGCAGAAGATGGATGGGATGGAGGGATGGTGAGCAGAGGGAAGGAACAGAAGATGGATGGGACTGGGAGAGGTGGGGAGCAGGGAAGGAGCAAGAGATGGATGGGACTGGGAGGGTGGGGAGCAGAGGGAAGCCTACTGGAAAGAAGACACTGCATAAAACAGAAGACACTGGGACCAAAGCGAATAGAAAAACTAAATGATCAGACAACAAAGGTAGATAAAAGTATTTTATTCATAATTTATTAATTGAAATGTGTCAGCTTTTTGAAATGTGCATCTGTGATATTTTGCCTGTAAATTTCAATTCCTTCCTCCATATTAGCATATCCATTTGCATATGTATATATGCAAATGACATGCTAATATGCTCCGCCCATTCTTTGCCCCCCCAAATGAAACAGTCAAACTACGCCTATGTGTGCAGCCATTTTGGGGGCAACCCTCACTGCCACCCATTGAGGTGGTTTTAAGGGTTCCCACGGTAACCAGGCAGCATGCTGGGTTCACACTGGCACTACAAAAATAAAAATATTTTTGGTAGCACCGGATATAACGTGCACTGGGGGTGGGAACTACCGCCAGGCTGCTGCAGGCCAAACTAGAAAAATGCACTTCAAGATTTAATAAAGGCAAGTTTACAGGCTTAAAGCACACTGTTCTGTCACGGTTACCTTTTACATCAATCACCCTCCCTTCCACTACATCAAAGCATGTCAAACTAATCCCCTCTCCCCCTACTCCCTGGTCACATCAAAAAGACCCCCCTAAGAGGCAACTGACCCTGCTTCTCCTCAACACTCACACCCCAAAGACCCCTTGGTAACTATCAGGTATTCCCTGGTGTCTATGGTTTTAGAGCTGGAGCCTTTCTGGCACTGGGTTCAAAATGACAGCTATGACCCATACCAGTAGACTCATTGTACTACCACTGGGGATCAATCTGTCAAATAAGACTCTGTAAGGATAGCAATGCATCTATCCAGATAAATGCTTTTGAATATTAACCCGTATATTTTCTGTCTCATGGAACAATCTGGATACAAATTAAAACTGGGAATATGTCAGGGAACGAAATGTGGCTGACAAAGCTTTTTCTTATGTTTTTTTTAATTATCTTTATTAGAATAACCAAGCCAGAACAATAACAGAAGTACAAAAATGTTCACATTTTGTATGATATACATTCCTTCCCCCACCTCACCCCACTGCCCCCCCAAACTGGTACAACAGAAAGAAAAAACCAAGGAACAAGAAATTTAAAAAAAAATTGTGATTGCAAAGGCAAACGGAATGCAAATATATGTTGTAGTTGCAGACTGACCGCTTGCCAAAACTGCTGAATCAAAGTACATACCCAAAACTTATGCCCATTCTCATATTTTTTAAATTTTTAATTATGCTTTTTTATTGCACAAATAAAACTGGTTTCTGGTCATATGTATGCAATCACATTTGCAGGGTTCTATATACACAGGAGATCAAGAGGATCTGGCTTTTACCCAGTCCCACCTTGAAACCTGTAATAGGTATGACAGGAACTCTTTTGACTTGTACTAAATAAAAACTTTGTTGTGCATTGGATCTGAGCCTCAGAGGATCTTATTTTCTAAAAAGGGCTTCACTATAGGCCCAGAACATCAGCCGCTTGCAAATGCTATCACAGAAGGATAATATAGTCCTAAATATTAACCTCTGTGGGAATGTTGCAAGTCTTACTCATAAATAGCCATGGCTGTAAAGAGGACTAGTTTACATAAATGGCAACTTATATAGTCATCACTAAAAACATATTAGATCGGCAGTCCACTTATGTATCTTGTGTTTTTTTAAATCACACATCTGTGTTCATATTGTTATACGTCATCTCCCAAATTCTATAAAAGTCGCTAAAAATTGTATGTGCAAATTTGGGTGTGGGCCCAATTTGCATACTCAATTTAATGAATAACAACTCAATTAGCACCAATAAGTGAGATTTTAAAAAAACAATTATTGATGCTATTTAGATTTAATTAAACTTTACACATGTAAATTTAGGCTCACGATCCATATGTATATTTTACATGTGGGTCTAAAAAGAGGATGCAGCCATGGGAGGGTCATGAGGAGATCAAGACTGTTCCTTTAATTTATGCAAGTTATTATAGTATAAAGGGGATCCATGCCTAATTTAGGCATGGCAATTTACACCAAAGTTTCGCTGGTGTAAATGGTCACACCTAGATATAGTCACGGTTCCTGGCACTTAGTGCTTTCTATAAATGGGGTTTTACAAGTATTGCCATACTGGGCAGACCGAAGGTTCATCAAGTCCAGCATCTTATTTCCAACAGTGGCCAATCCAGGTTACAAGTACCTGGCAAGATCCCAACACTAAGCGCTATTTTTGGTGCCAATTTTGTAGGCAAGAAAATTAATAAAATCTGAACTTGAAAGGAATGGAACAGAAGAAGAAAACCTTTATCAATGGAAAGAATGTTCTAGGACAAGAGGTCAGGATACGAGGCTCTAGGAGGTCATCGATTTAGGAATAACATTATAAAATGTTTCTTCATAGAAAGGTAGGTAAATGCATGGGATGGTCTCCTAGTGAGATGTGCTTTTATTTTAAAATGATAGGGGAATAACAATATATGGGTACCAAAGGGTTGGTGTGCAGCAATAAGCATGCCGTGTGCCATTCTGGAACTACCGTCAGGCTACTGCAGTAGCGCAGTGGTAATTCCACCCCCAGTTCACGCTATTTCCAGTGTTACATACATTTATTTCTGTATCTTTACTGCCAGTGTTACCCATTGGTAATAAGGCAGCACCATGTGCTGCCTGATTGCCGCCGGGTTAGCGCGGGATCCCTTACTGCCGCCTCAATGGATGGCAATAAGTGCTTCCCCCCAAAATGGCCATGCAGCAAGTGTGAACTTACAGCGTGGCCATTTCTTTTTTTCAGCCTTTTTCCCTCTGCAGCAGTGGCATAGCCAGAAGGCAATTTTTGGGTGGGTCAACAGCTGTGCTCTGCCCTTCTCTGCCTCTCTCTCTCCACCACCCCTGCAAAAAAAACAAAATGAAAAATGTGCGTGGGGCTGGAACCCTGCATGCTACCTTCGGTCTCTGCATTATTCTTTTCTTCACCAGTTGCCAGCAGCACTGCCATTCATTCACACAGGCAGCTCTGCTCCCCTCTGCTGCGTCCATCCGGCCCTCTCTGATGCACTTCCTGTTTACGTAGGGCCAGATGGACGTGGCAGAGGAGAGCAGAGCTGCTTGTGTGAATGAATGGCTGGTGACGGGCGAAGAAAAAAATAATGCAGAGAATGAGGCGGCACCGGTGGGGAGGGCACGCGAGGGGATGTTGGGTGGGCGGGCCTGGAGGGAAAGTGGCTGGGCCTGGGCCCGTCCAGGCCAGCCCGTGGCTACGCCCCTGCTCTGCAGTAAAAGGGGCCTTGGTGCATGGCAAAATCACATGTTGCCGCTGGCGCAGGCCCCCTTTTACCATAGTTTGGTAAAACTGCCCCTATATATATACGTAGATTTTCTTTTCTGTCATTTCCCATCCAAAATGACAACACACACACACACACTCTCTCTCACCCACAAACAAAAATACAAAACAAAAGAAAAGAAGAAAAGGAGAGGGAAAGAGAAAGGAAATGGACTAAAAGGGGTCTTTGTTTGTTTGTTTCCACATTTATACTCCTACTTCCCAGAGAAGATGGTGGAGGCAGGGACAGTAAACAAAATAAATTGGCCCAGGATAATCCTAGAGGATCCTGTTGCAAAGAAATGAAGGGAGAGTCAGCCATCAGCTAAGATCTGCAAAAAGGAAGTAAATTGAACAGATCAGATATGCCTTTTAGTCCTCATTTACAGCCATATTTTGTATCTGTTTTGGTTCTTTTGTTGGCCCAATAAAAGGTATCACAACTTGCAGTTTCCAGCTTTCACAACCAAGCTGTTTCCTCACTATAATATGATTTAATCAGGAATTATGCACATAAATTGAAACAAAATATATGCAGTGCACCTAGCACCATATTTCCACTGTTTACATCTCAGCAACTTATCATCAACAACACCATTTCTCTACTTTATTCATTTTCTATACTTGGCATTAAATAGTCCCTTGATATCTATTACACTACAATGGGAAATTAATTTAATTGATTAATGTCATCCTAGTTTTGCTGCTCTTACCCTTCAGTCCATCATATTAAGCTCTCACTGTTCAATACACAGACATTCACAGCCACAGGACTAAATTCTTCATAATTTACAGGTTCTCTTGCTGTCTGATATCTGTCACATGCAATGTCAGCCCACACAAATCTAATGAAGGCATTGAGTTTATATCATTTTAAACTTGTAAACAAAGAAGAGGATTGTAAAACAAAATACAGTATTATTGTAAGAAATTATGCTGCGAGCAATAGTATTGTACCAGGGATACACTGAATTTTTGCGTATCCCAGAACAGAACACAGCCAGAAAAATTATCAGATTAATAGCACACTGGAAAATTAAGCTTCTCATGTCTCTGCAGAATATTAGAATCAGCACCAGTGCAAGCTTCCTCTACTCAGTGCCCCACTAATATGCCTCAAACCTCCTCTAGGAATAGCCATTCTAAGGGTGACAGAGTAATTCAGTCTCCTTTCTTGGCAAAACTTTGATCTTGGTACTGGTGCCAAATTGTGATGGTTCATTGTTTAATGTGGACCATCTGTCTAATAGGAACTCAACTGAAACCACAGCTTCATTTCACATAGGCCACAAAAATGGTTTTCATCAGACAGTAAAGACTGAATTACTTTATCAATTCTCCTGAGCCACTGAGTGGCTCATCTGGAGTTTACATTTTAAAGGTGAACCTCTCTGAAATGGTTCTCTGAAATTTAGCATTTGGCAGCTATATCAATGCTGCTCAAATTATTCTAACTATAGAAAATCTTTTATTCTTTAAATTATCGATTATAACATGAAAGCATCTTGCGTCCCCCATATCGCATGCAAATGAGCTGCTCATTGCTTTTGCGACCCAGCTCATTTGCATGCGATATGGGGGACACAAGTTGATGAGCTGAGCATGCGCAGAACAGTCAATTGCTGTGCGTGGCTGCTCTGCGCATGCTACAGGCGGCTCTCATACACACAGACAAGCTGCATCTATGATAGCAGTAGATTTACCCCTTTTTTTTGGGGGGGGCAGACACAAAAGCGCTTTTTTTGGATGGGCATACCTGTATTGCAGCTCCCTGCCTCCGGCTGCTGGGGAAAAGTGAGAAAAACCTCGCCTTGCTGCTCTCCGCTCTCTGTGAGGAATCAGCAGCATCAGGGCTTGGTTCCACCCCCAGCTGTTCCTGTTGTTTTCTTCTATTGGCTGGCTGACATCCTAGAACACCCATCTCCCTGAAGATGGACTCTCATTGGCTGGCTGCTGTCCCAACTTTTCCTCCCTGTAGGTCTTCCCTGATTACATCACTTTAGAGCTGTGAACTGATTGGATCTGAACTTCCTGGTGTCCCCTTCCAGTAATAAATGGGCAGGACATCCCAGGCTGATGCTGTCCAATTGGTTTAGCCTCTCTCTGTGGAGGGTGGTAGGTCTATGAGGTCTGTCATGTATCCCAGGGCTGCGCCGTAGATAATTTTATGAACCATTGTGCAGATTTTGAACGTGATTCGTTCTTTGATTGGGAGTCAGTGCAGTTGTTCCCAGAGGGGTTTGGCGCTTTTGAACCGCGTTTTTCCAAATATAAGCCTAGCTGCCGTATTTTGGGCGGTTTTATACTTATGATACCAGTGTTCTACTAGGGATTATTACATAACCCTCACACCTCTCTTCTGATATTTAACATCTGTCTAAAATACAATATACAGCACGATTCTGACCAGCTGGTTTGTAATTTATTATTTTGAGAATTAATTTTATCCAGCACTGCTACGTGGGAGATGAGCATGTATAGCTATAATCAGAGTCCTTTAGCAGCACCTGATCATAGAGAGTCTGCTTTGAAGTTACTTTCAATGAGCTAAATGTAGCGAGTGCATGCATGACACATTTGTTTAACAGCTCAACCTTTTGCTTCTGGAAGCTTCTAGTCAAATCCAAGAAATCCCACACTCGAACCATTTTCTCGCTTATCCTCTTGTGTACCTTTGTCTGCATTAGAAACCTCTGCAGTGTTTGACATGTTTAGTATGCAGACAGCTCTCGAGAAGGCCTTAGGTTAGGACAGCACCAGGATACCAGAGCCATGGTATCTTCTAAAGTGTTTGCACAGCACCTGCCTGTGTTACTTCTGAACTAATCAGGATTACCAACTAGCAGCACGACAAGAGAAGGCTATGATTAACTCTAGCATACCTACCCAGGTAACATTCTGGGTCAATGAGAACAGAATCCAATGTAACATTCATAGCAAGAAAAGGTGACACTGAGGTTCATTTTCAAAGCACAAAGACTTACAAAGTTACACAGGTTACTATTGGGCTCATTTTCAAAACAGAAAAACATCTAAAAAGTGGCATAAATCAGCAGTTGGACTTTTTCTCACAAAAACATCGAAATTAGCATTTTCAAAACCTATTTTTAGATGTTTTTCTTTAAAGTCCATCAGAAGTGTGTCCAAATCTCAAGGGAGCATGTTCTGTTCCTGAGACTTAAACATTTTTGAGCCGTAATGGAAGAAAACAAAACTGTCCAGGACTAAAACTAAGACATTTTGAGCTAGACCTCTTTTTATAACGAATAAGGCACAAAAAAGGTGCCCTAAATAACCAGATGTCCACTGGAGGTGAAATCACAGATTCTTCTGTATCTTATGAGTTGTGAGAAAGGGGAGACTACCTATTAAATGTTTTGGGTGCATGCTGTCAAATGCTAACAGTGAATTGCTGAGAAGAACGGTAAAAAAAAAACTTAGGGGGGCAACTGAGAGAGTAAAAACTGTACAACAGGTGTGGACGCTGTTCAAAAATACCATCCTGGAGGCCCAGGCCATACATATTCCGCGAATTAGAAAAGAAAGACGGAACTCCAAAAGACAGCCGGCCTGGTTGAAAAGTGAGGTGAAGGAAGCTATTAGGGCTAAAAGAAACGCCTTCAGAAAATGGAAGAAGGAACCGTCTGAAAATAACAAGAAGCAGCATAAGGAGTGTCAAAGCAAATGCAAGGCGCAGATAAAGAAGGCCAAGAGGGATTACGAAAAAAAGATAGCATTA